>NC_092211.1:64108887-64150380 GCF_043381705.1 Parasteatoda tepidariorum | reverse complement strand
ACCTCTGGGGGTACTGATCCAGGAGTTTCCTTGTCTTCTGGATTGGTTCAAAATTGCAAGGCTACGGAGTTGAACGTAAGTAGTCGTAAACCCATGAAATTGGGTCGGCTGTTCAACGACGGTTATAAAATAAAATAAAATAAAATAGACCCCCTCCTATAAAAGAACCAGAAAGAGATGGAAAGACTGCGTGGATAATGGGCCTGAAAGTGAAGAACCATCCTGAAAGTGAAGAACTGATGGAGATCAATTTCTGGGACAAGAGCAGATTGCGCAAAGCTTTCAATGAAGGCCCACAGAGGGCTGTCGTACCAGTGCTGCATATGAAGATGAACAAAAGCACTGAGTTAAAGTGCTATTATTTTACCACCGAAATCAATAAATTATTTTGCAATGATAAAATATATTTTTTCCCCACAAAAGTAATAATTTTACAAAACACTGACACTCCTTTAAATTGAATTCTCCTCGAATTCGAGTTTTGAAATAATTTTATTCGCAATTTAAATATCAGTATAATAAGATCTAAAAGCAAGGAAACTAAAACGAAAGGGTAAAAAAAAAAAAGCGAGGATAGAAAAACAAAAACAAAGAAACGAAAGTGAATACCAGCAGTGTATTTAAGCTTATGTCAAAAACTTTGATTATATAAAAACTATCAATAAACAAGAGCCCATGACTTTTATTCTTAAGCAAAAAAAATCATCACAAGTTCAATAAAATAAACAACAGCATATGACTAACGATAAATGTTTTTATTTTTAGGAAAACAGAGAAATTCCCGTTCCACGACCTAATGGTAAGAAAATATTAAATTTAAATCATCAAGACTCCAAATATGTATTTAGATAATATTTTTTTTTATAAATTTGTGTTTTAAAAATGGTTAGAATCATTCTTTTGATGGAAGAGTATTAAGTTAGATTAGATTTTCCTCTACTTCAGAAACATTTTAATGTATTTAATTCAATTAGATCCTAAAAGATAAGAGCAATACAGCTGAAAGCTAAATATATCAGAATCATTCTTTGATGAAAGAGTATAAAGTTAGATTACATTTTCCTCAGCTTCAGAAATATATTAATGAATTTAGTTCAATTAGATTTTAAAAGATAAGAGCAATACAGATGAAAGCTAAATATATCAGAATTCTTCTTTTGATTTAGGAGTATAAAGTTGTAGTACATTTTCCTCAGCTTCAGAAATATTTTAATGTATTTAGTTCAATTAGATCCTCAAAGATAAGAGCAATACATATATCAGAATTATTCTTTTGATGGAGGAGTATAAAGTTACTCGTAGATTACATTTTCCCCAGCTTCAGAAATACTTTAATGTATTTAGTTCAATTAAATCCAATTATTTATATTTTAATATATGAGGTAATAGTGCTAATGAGCTAATTTTAATATATGAGAAAACTAAATATATCAGAATCATTTTTTGATGGAAGAGTATAAAGTTGTACTAAATTTTCCTCAGCTTCAGAAATATTTCAATATAATTAGTTCAATTAGATCCTCAAGGATAAGAGCAATGCAAGTGAGAGATAAATATATCACTAGATTTTAAAAATTGTTGTCATAGTGTAACTTTAAAAAAATTAAACTCTAAGATTAATAAGTTTATGATAGTGAGCGGATATGATCATGAAATGAATTAAATCCCATTTCAAGAAAACTGGATGGGGAAAGTAAACTTTGGATAACCACAGGCTACTGCGCCACTGAGTTTAGCTTCAATCTCATTAATTTTATTATTTCGTTAGTTCAGCTTAATAAATTCACCCTTATATTTGTCGTTTTAAATTGTATTCAGAAATTTTATTGTTGTAAGGCTTTTTTGTATTCAATTTTTAGGACTTACAACACTGGTAGCTACGTGGGATCATTTGCTTAAAAAAATGACCACAAATTAAATAAGGTTTGGTTGTTAACATCGCACACTTATGCGATATAGCACTATAGTCAATCACCAAGATTCACTACTTATATAAGAGGTGGTCTGCGGTTCCTCATAATCATGATCCTAAGACTGGCACGTACTACACAAACACAATTCAGATCAGATGGCAGATGGTAGTAATTCACCGGTCTCCGCACCACGCTCTCCAACAACCCACCCGTGAACTATTATGACACTGAGATCACCATGGGCATTAGATTAGATTGAATTCTGAATTACCAAACTAGTAAAGCAGCAGGTGTGAAGTCAATTGCAAGAACAGCTTTAAATACTAAATTCTTAAGTAGAATTAAACTGTAGCATTGTATTGTACTGCAGATTGAGTGTAGCTAATTTATTGTATTGTAGTGCTTAACACTTTTTCATCAAACTTTTTTTTGAAGTAACATTAGAAAGGAAATTTCTCAAATTATCTTATATTTTTATTATTTACCGTTTGTGCTTATATCCAATAATTCATAAATGATTACATTAATTTTCAGAGGTTCTGCTTAAAGTTCACTATGTTGGTATCTGTGGCTCAGACATTCATTTGTGGAAAAAAGGAGGTTTTGGAGATTTTTTGGTGAAGGAAAACATAGTTTTGGGCCATGAAACAAGTGGAGTTGTAATTAAAACAGGCGATAAAGTCAAGCATTTAAAACCAGGTGAGCCTGATTTTATTCTCTTTTAATCTCTACTCTATAAAACTCAAACTCATTTTCCAATGACAAATTGATTGGAATTTTCTTTCGAATTTAGTACAGTCTTAAAATATTTTGCTGTAGGACATGAAATAACATGCGTTTTAACTATAAGAACAATCACAGCATGGAAAAGATAAAACATAAAGTTACATAGAATCGAAATCAGTCGAGTAATTTTCCAGAAATCAAGTTTTAAAAAATGCAGATACTTAAAATTCAATTCCTCTGGAACTTTTCGACCAATTCCTTTTTATTTTCGAATTTTTTAATAGAAACAATTTTTTTTTGTCGTATGCCTGTTTAGGCAGTGTGGGTGTGATTGTTTCTGTTTTTCAGTGGCGCCATCTATGGGCAGGAATTCGACTTCTGCACACGGCATTCACACAACCACAACCCGTTTATAGGGCGGGTCACATTCACACACATTCGCACACAAAGGAGAAAGGACATAGAACACACAGAGAGAGAAAGAAACATCCATACCATGTCCGGGATTCGAGCCCAGGACCTTTCTGTGGCAAGGACAGTTCCCTGCCCCCTACACAGGCCGGTCGGCAATAGAAACAATTGCATACAATGTTTAAAATTATTTAAAAAATTGTATACTTCAAAACTCAAAATTTTTTCTATGAATATTAAATAAAATAATCAAAAATAGTAAATGATTATTAAAAAAAAATTCTTGGAATTGTCTTCAAATAAACGAATTTTATAATTGTATGCAAAAATTTCTCAATTATCTTCAAAAGTTCCTGAGATATGGTGAAAGAGGTGTTCAAACTTTCGAACGCTCTGTTGACCAAACTATTTTGACCATATTTTCTAGATTCCGTCTATCTCCTATATTTAGGGGTTGAGAAATCGGAGTCTGTCGAAAAAAAGGTAACTTAAAACATCATCTGCACAAACTAATTAGTATATTGGAGGTCGCTCCCTCAAACCGTTCAAGTACGTGACGATCTGATTAAGTCATAAATTATTTAGTATGCTTCTTTCTTTCCTTCTTTTTTTGTGCCCTGCACATAAAATGCATACGAAAGTAAACGTATAATTTCGTATCTAATAATAAATTTAAAAGATAAATAGAATCCAAAACGTCATATATTTAAATAATTAATTTTTGAAAGAAATTGATTTTGTACTCGCAATCGTAAACGATGTTTACAGTCAAAATTTCGAAAAAAATGCTAGCTCAATAGAGAGATTAAAAATTTTTACCTCTCAAAGATATTTTAAAAGGTCATGCCATTTTAGATTTACCTTATGCATTTCGGCAGAAATTAATTTAATTATTTATCTCCTTATCGCAGTCATTTTTTGGTTGCTGAATCTTGATGTATTGGTGTGGGAAATTTTGAGAAAACTGAAAAGGTTTATGATTTAAAATTCCCAGAAATTGTAATCTGGACATATGATTAAACATATGTAACTTCCAATCTGTAAGTCAAATATAAATATGCAACATGAACTTCCAATGCCGAAACTTTGTGTGATTTCGATGAAAACACATTCGGGATATTTCCATTCGGTCTAAAGGTGATTTCTTCCAGTTTACCACAATTTCGTTTAACGTATTAAGCATTCTAACTTTCATTAACTTTCTTTAAATTGTATTTCAGGAGATAAAGTATGTGTAGAGCCCGGAGTTCCTTGCTCAAAATGTGAATTCTGTAAAAAAGGAAGGTATAATCTCTGCCCAACAACAAGATATGACGATCCAACAGCAGAATTCGGGTCGCTTTGCCGATATTACTGCCAAGATGCCGATTACTGCTTCAAGTAAATTTGTCCACGAAAACTTTTTTTGTCATTTACTATATAATGTATAAACTGGGTGCCTAATGATGCCCTTTCTAAGCATACTTTTTTAATTTTTGAATGTCTGCAGTTATAAGAGACCTATAAAATGGTTGCTAAGTGTGGTAAAGTGGTTCTACGCTACAGGTTAAGACGACTAATTGTGCCATCTGGTGTAAAACTGCGGAGATCGCGTTTTCATCTCGAAAACGGTAATTGGTAAATTGAACATAAGAAATTTTGTAAATCATCGCTTATTTGATACGTATGCGATCTTGTGGAAACTTATGTTAAAAAAATAATAACTAAATAAATAATAAAATTTTAAAAAATACATACATAAATCAATAAAACGTTTCACAAGTACGATGACAATCTTGCATCAGCACGTGTGTCATTAAAGTAGCATTCCACGCAGCGTGAGATTATCAAAACCTACACATTTGCTTCTTTTTTCGGTGATTTCAAAAGAAGAAAAAAACAGCTAGTTATCACAAATACCTGATACTTAGGGAATTGAGCTTGCATTAAAGTCCACAAGGTGTCTATAAATCTACGATTTTTAAAACTTAATAGCATCATATCTTATACAATTTTTTAAAAATAGAAACGTAAACTGTACAGTTTATCTATAGGTGGCCCTAAGAACCGTTCTACACCAAAACTTCACATTTTTTTCTCTCGCCATACAGGTTGCCAGACAACGTGAGTTTAGAGGAAGGTGCTTTAATAGAACCCCTTTCAGTTGCTGTATATGCTTGCCGAAGAGCTGAAGTCTCTGCTGGAAAAACCATTCTTATATGCGGAGCAGGTAAGGACCGGACATAGAGAAGGGCTACTGAGGCTTTAGCCAAATTTTTTTGAGCCCCATATAGGTCCTAAAATATGTGTCTAAAGTTTTTGAAAGAAACATCGATTTCGCAATTTTCTAAAAATTTGATAGACATTTTCAAACTCTCATTAGAATGATTAAAAATGTATTATATAATTTAAGTGTCAAATTTGGAAAATATAAAGCAAAGCTGGACTTGTTGTTTTCCTTCATCCTCATCCAATTGTACCCTTATTCGACTTCATAAGTTTATCGATTTTTTTCCCTTTTTTTCAAGCTAGGAATGCTTGGTTTTTCTTACAAACTTTCCGTAACCATCTGGATAACACTTAAAATTTTATGCTAATAATTTTCTGCTGATAATTTTGCACAATTATGACAAATTTAAAAAGAAGCAAAAAGCATTCTCGCAACAAACTGCCGTGGCCACGAAAATCATGGAGTTAATCTCCAGCATTATAGGGTTTTCGACTAGCGACTAGCGACTAGGGACGCTTCCCCATTTTGACCTCTGTTCAGAAGTACACGCATAAACAGTTCATAATAGGGACGAGCTCCTAGCCCCGTACAACGACATCTACAAGCATGAGTTCCTATTTGTGACAAACGGCATGTTTGTAAAAATGTGGTCTTTATTCTTCCCAAACTAGCTGGTACCTAACGATCTGAAGTTGCATGGGCTTCAAATCACTGCAGCAGATCAAAACAAAGTTCTTCACAATGATAGTTCAGTGCCTTAAGTACTGACATATCGCGGCTCAGCAAATTTAATAAAAACGAAAAATTAGAATTCGTTTCTTTTGACTTTTAAAATTTATATGTTTAATAGTTCAAACTACAAATTAACCTTGATAATTTCTTACAGAATGTTTCTGCAGACATAATCACAGAATCGTATTTTAATGTTTAATGCAAATTATTTAAAAAAGGAAAAAAAAAGCTTTTATTTTTCGAATATCTGTAAGACAAGTTTAGCCGGAAAGAAATTTTAAAGCAAGTTGCAACATTTCTGAATATCGGTAAGGTTTGGTTAATTTTGATATAGATAGGGGTAGATGTCCAATATACACATCAACGACAGACCCCATCACATCTTTATCCAATCCTGAGTAAGAAAATACGGCAACTCCAATGAATTTCAGGGTGTCTTGTAATCACCGTGAATAATGTGTACTTTTAGAATCATACATTTCACGGTTTGCGAACTAATGCTAAAGTCAGAAAAAAACGTTTTTGAACAAATCGGGAGAACAATTATCAAAAAGCAATTAAAGCAATAAAAGGTTCAAAATTATCCCAAAACTGGTTTATTTGTTCTGAACATATTAAACATCTTTGTCCGTTGTTGAGACAGCTTTGCTTTGTGCTTTACTCAACAAATAAAATTTTTTCTTAATATTTAAATTTAAAATATTCTTTGTTCTAATTAACCACGAAAATAATTAAATGAAATTTAGATAAGTTTTTGTTTTGTCTTCCGCTTAAATATTAATTCGTAATCTCTAATATAAATCCTAATAGTGTGAACATTAAGTTTTAATTTTTGCAAATTTTAAGGGTGTTTATTATGGAGTATTTCCCAAGCGCTTAACAACTATACACAGTAATTATACATAGCAAAAAAAGTAGTAATTCCATCAAACTATCATAATATTGAAATAATTATCATGAGCGGATCCGTGAGCGGATCCAATTCCCTTCTGGAACAAAATTTTCTTTTGCAAATCCGAAATTCAATACAAAGATACACTGGTGTTCAAACGTTTTGCATACTTTTACATTTACGTCTAGGGTAAAAGTATGTTTAACTTTTGGTGACGTGTGCTATTTCATGTCACGTCATGGAGACCACATAACATGTTTTTAACATAACATGTTACGCATTTAAATAGTTAATGCTACTTAAAATTTTTATATTGTTCCATAGTAAAATTTAAATTTTTTCGTTTAAACAATTGATGCTACCTAAAATTTATATATTGTTCCATGGTAAAGTTTAAACTTTTTCGTTTAAACAATTGATGCTACCTTAAATTTTTATATTGTTCCATTGTAAAGTTTAAACTTTTTCCTTTAAACAATTAATGCTACATAAATTTTTATATTGTTCCATTGTAAAGTTTAAACTGTTTTGTTTAAACAATTAATGCTGCCTTACATTTTTATATTGTTTCATTGTAAAGTTTAAACTTTTTCTTTCAAATCAATGCCTCTCTCATTTTATTTTTTCTTAGGATGGTTTTTCCTATTTTTGGCAAAATGATTTGGTAACTTACTTTTTATCGATTTTTAAATTTTTTTTCTTATGAATTTATGCTTGATTTGTATGCTTTAGGACCCATTGGATTAATGAATCTTTTGACTTGCAAAGCTATGGGAGCTTCTAAAATTTGTATGACAGGTGAGATATATTCATTTAAGACTAAATAAAAATGTATAAAAAAAAACCCTCTAAATTTGAACAATAAATGATTTGTTATTAAAATAATCCTTTACAAGCATATAATTTTTTTTGTCTACTTTGTCTAATTTTGAAAATGTATGAATGGGAAATTTTCATTTTATTATAAGCGCATTTTATTTCATTTTATTTTATAACCATCGTTGAACAGTCGACCCAATTGGTTGGGTTTACGACAACCAATGTTCAATACCATAGCTTTGTAATTTTAAATCAAATCCAGAAGACAAGGGAACTTCCGATCAAGTATTGGCAGAAATTTGCCTTTGTATTGTTTTTTTTTTGATGGAACTAACTCGCATTTGAGTAACATGGAGAGGAAAACCATGAAAACCTCTCACGGTTAGCCTGACGGAAGGGAGAATCAAACCCATAACCCGTGTAACATTGAAAATTATTGAAACAAAGTTTGTTTGGGGCATCGTATGCTCATTCTATTTAAGACTAAGCTGTAAATAATTTATTGTAAATTTTGGGAGAATTGAGTGTTATATTCGAAGGTTTCTATGTAATATTATGTTAAACCAGATTTATCAGACTTTTTTAGGCTAGCGGTTTTTGGAAAATATATCAAAATTTCACCATAGGTCAGAAAATTAGACATATTTTTTCATTTATATTTCTGTATACAATGTTTTCTTCTACTGAATATTCCAGAAATACTTAAATGGAGATAATACAAAGGGCCAAAATGCGGTTTAGTTTGTGAAGGTCAACTCTGAAAAAGTGTGACTTATCAGTTTAGTGATCAAGGCTTTTCCACATGACGTCATTTTATTAAAAGTACACATGACGTCATTTTGGTAATTAGTTAAAAAGAGTCATTATGACTTTTTTTAACTAATTACCAAAGAAAATAGATGATATTTCTTTTATGACAAAAAATTTATCAATGAAACTTTAGTGTCAGACATTGAAAACGCAGAGCATGGATTTTTAAAAGAGTTTTACGTGATGGCCATTTCTCATGTAAAATCTTGATGGAAATCTGATGAAACATTATCAAGATTAAAATAATTAAAAATCTTTTTACTTCCTGAACGAGACTGATTAGCATTCGTTTTTGAATAAGAACAGTCTTTCAATTGTATTTTAACTAAATAAACTATTTCTGTTGATTTTAATTCCATTTTTGCCAGTTTCTCCAAAATATTAATTTGAAAGTTTTTATGATTTTATTTTTGTAGATATTCTAAATGTTTTAAGTATAGTGGTCGCGCAACACCATGAAATTGCTAAATATCTTTGTATCATAATTTTTCAGACATTAGTGATGAACGATTGGTCACTGCTAAAAAGCTTGGAGCTATTTGTGGAATGAACGTCAAGAATATTGATAGTGAGCAAACTATGGAATGTATTCACAAATGTTTGGGTGGTCCACCTGACATTACTATGGAATGCAGTGGAGCAGAATCCAGCATCAATTTTGGTCTTAAAGTATGCAATAAATGACACTGGGAAACAATTTTTGTTTTATACAGCATTTTTTTAAACAGATTTTGCGTATTTTCACGGCGTTGATTTCAAATCTGCCATCGGTTTCTCTCGCCAAGCTACAGAGTTTTTTTTCCGTAGGGATTTTATATCTGATTTTTTTTTTGCTTCTAAAGCTACAAATTGCTTAACTAACATTTTAGTCCATTTTTTATCTAAATGTTTAAGTTTGTTCTTACTGTCATTAAGGCAGAGGGGGTGCGATTGTTCTTGTTATCCTGTGGCGCCATTTATGACCAAGAAATCGACTTCAGCTGCACCCATACGTCGCACCCTTTTATAGGGCGGATTCATTCATACATCCATTCATTCGTTCACGTATCGTAATTTTGACCTGCACTAGAGAACGATCAATCTCCTATTAAGCACCCCCAGAG
Organism: Parasteatoda tepidariorum; assembly: GCF_043381705.1. Lineage (NCBI taxonomy): Eukaryota > Metazoa > Arthropoda > Arachnida > Araneae > Theridiidae > Parasteatoda > Parasteatoda tepidariorum. The sequence goes on along the minus strand of NC_092211.1, from coordinate 64,140,765 downwards.
GTATTGATTTGTTATCGGAACATGGAGGACTTTGTGACCCGACATATTTAACCTTGCACCAGTCGACATTTGCTCCACGGGAAATCTTCGGCCTGCTGGATTCGAACTCCCGTTCTCACAAGCGTGGGTCCAGCGCTCTGCCAACTGGACTATCCCGGCCAAATGTTTAAGTTTAAAAACGATACATCAAGTACGAAATCGCATGAGTGTTGCGACAAACTTTTAAGGAAGTTTAAGCATATTATCTCGACTACAATAGCATAAAAAACCCATACTCAGAAATGTTATAATATGCCGCTAGGGATGTTTCATTATTAGAGCATGTTCAGAAGCATGCGAAGAAACTGCTCAAAATAAGAAAGCGCTCCTAGCGGCTCTTAAAAACATTTCCACGGACATGGGTTCTTATTCAATTTTTATCTTGATCATGTTCTTTAATTTCCCTGAAAGTTTATTGCAATATTTACACTACCTCCTGTTATATATAACGTTTTTAAACTTGTACAATTAAAAAAAAATAGACTGAAAATGGCATTAAAAAACGTGTAGCCTGGAGGGAAAAACCGATAGCATATTTGAAATTTGCGATGAGAAAGTATCGAAGATCCGTTAAAAAATCTCACGCAACAGAAAGAAAAAATGTTCTCCTTTATTAGTAATCCATAAATATGTAAGCTTTTATGTATTGTTAATTTAATTTTCATTATATTTTTTTCAAGTATATTTTTCGGCAACTGGACAAAAAAAAAAAAAAAAAANAAAAAAAAAAAAAAAAAAAAAAAAAAAAAAAAAAAAAAAAAAAAGTAAAGGAATTTACGAAAATTAAACTTAATTAGACGATTTAATAATAGTTTATCCTAAATAATTTTTCATGTCGCTCACACGTGGTTAAGTACTTAGCATCTAGGGAAAAATTTTGATAGCATTAAAACACTGACTCTAAGCTCTTTGATTTCTTTGCAGGTAACTAAACCTGGAGGAGTATTATTGATGGTTGGAGTAGGCCCTCCCAGAATCAGTTTGAACTTGGTCGACTCATCATTTCGTGAAGTCGACATTCGTGGAGTTTACCGTTACGTGAATTGTTTTCCTGTGGCTCTGGAGCTGGTCTCGAGCGGAGCTATAGATTTGAAAACTCTGATCACCCATCGGTACAAATTAGAAGACGCTCTAAAGGCTTTTGAGACATTTCTAACTGCAAAAGATGGTGCCATCAAAGTTCTCATTAAGTGCTCTAAGTGACAATGCGATACCGTTAATTATCTCAATGACGACTGTGCCATCAAAATTCTCATTAAGTGCTGAAAGTAATAATGCGATACCGTTAATTATCACGATGAAGACTGTGCCATCAAATTTCTCATTAAGTGCTGAAAGTAATAATGCGATACCGTTAATTATCCCAATGAAGACTGTGCCATCAAAATTCTCATTAAGTGCTGAAAGTAATAATGCGATACCGTAAATTATCACGATGAAGACTGTGCCTTTACAATTTTCATTAAGTGCTCTAAGTAATTGAGAGAAACCTCTGATGATCACATTGAAGAAAAATGTTTACATCGTATTGATAATACTGACTTTAGTTAAAATCTTCATTTGTCACTTCGGTCACTAATCCAATAGTCACATAAATCACTTCGGTCTTGCAATCTTTATTTTGTACCTTTTGGCAATGTTTAGATATAAATAAATTTCTATATTTATTGCAATAAACCCTGTATGCTATATTTATTGGACAGTTTCAGACTCTAAAGAAATACTTTACATAGATTTAAACTTGATTTGATTGCTAATGTGTATTAAGTGGGTAAATACTTTATTTATGTCTAATTAGAGTTGCGCAATAGGCTATTGGCAACGGTTTGGTAAACATCCCTGAGAAAGATCCCGAGACATGCCATCACAATTTTGATCTTTTGCAGATCTTTTGCTCCTCCGCTTAGGTAACTTGACGACTTAAGTTTCCTATTTTTCGATTCTAAACTTGCCGGTAAATACATAAAACCACATAGAAAAAATTGCAAAAAGTAGAAACCAATAGTGATGTGTTGTGTTTTTGGAAAGAACTCATAAAATCTAATTCAACATTTTTTGACCAGTTGGAGTAGACATTAGTAATAGTACTCATAATTCAGTCCTATTTTAGGGATGGATATTAGTACTCATAAATCAGTCCTATTTTAGGGACGTTACAAAACATTCATCATATATAATTTCAGAAGTTATTTTTCAGACTTAAATTATTTTTCAGCATTCGTTTTCTTTAAATTTTCTTAATAACAGCTTATTTCAAATAATCGTTTAGTAATGTGGCCTTTTTATAAGTTCAGCAAAAAAGAAGCTTTTGGCAACGTCTGGAGAAAAAAACTTTCAGTTTAAATTTTTTAATTAATTAATTAATTCATTAAGAGTGCTTTAATTGATTTGATTGTAAGATTGCTTTTTCTTGGAATCTCAAATAACTCCAAGATTTTCTTTATTTTATCAAATTTTGCTTCAAATCCAAAAAATTTGCGAATTTTTAGATTTTTTTTAATTGAATAAAACCAATTAGTTTTCAGAAGATAATTAGTAATTTTACGATTTATTTCTCGATGATTAATAATAAGATGCAAATTATTTTAGAAAAACTTTGACTTGAGCAATGCGTTATAATAAGTATGGCATTGTTGTTATTAGCTTTTAAGTTATTTCAGACTCTCTAATATCTGAAAAATGTGATTGAATATTCAGACATTATAATGGAGCTATTGACTTAATAAATAAGTTGAATAGAAAATTATTTTTGGGACAAAATTGTTTATTTATTTTTAAAAAATTTCCGTTCCCGCAAAATTTATTAAATATACGGTTAAGTACATGGATTCCTAATGTAGAGTGCTCGATATTTTGCGAAAAATCTTAGATATTTTAGAAAATGAGTATCATATTATAAAATTCGAAATCAATAAATAATATCCTCATTACCTGATAGACGTGTTCCAACTTGTGTGGAAAGTTTAATGCAGCCTGTAATCAATGATGCTCACTTTACCACAATCATCATGTCGTTGGTCTCGAAATTCTGAGTCATGAGGGCTCAGGAGATAGAGCGGTCTCCAAGGTGTCTCAGGTTCGAATCCCAGGACTGGCTGGTTGATACGAATTCTGCTAGTGGCATGCATCGACAACAATGCTGACATAAAATATCCTCAGTGGTACATTCAGGTTCATAATCATGGATCATGCGTTATAAATCCTTTGTAGTCGGGCTAGACGAGTGAGTTCTCCGTGGTATATATAAAGCCAAGGGAGATTAATTCCATCAAAAAGTTCCCCATGGAGGCTAGATTGTCCCATTGGTTGATCCAGGAGCTCCTTTGTCCTTTAGGTTGGGTTCAAAATTAGGAAGGCTACGAATTGGAAAATTGAATGTTTGAAACTCAGAATTGGGTCGAAGGTTACAATCTGGCTATAATATGTAAAAATAATATTCTCATTCATCTTTTTCTTTGTAATTTCCTGTTTGCGAAAAATTGTACTTTTAGCTGTTTTCTTTACATAGAATGAATATCGCTCGGAAATTAACTTTAAAAAAAATGTTTTTTATTCTCACTACGCTGTAAAAAAATTTAAGTGTATTTATTAACACCGAAAATGGTGAAAATTACTTTACTCCAAATAACTAAAGAGAAAAACCAGAGATTGTTTCTCTCGATTTAATCAAACATTATGGACAGTTCTGGCTTTCGTGAAACACCAAAAATGTTCTTTTACACTTCTTTCATTGTAAAGTAGTTTGCACCATTTTTGGTGCTCAGTAGCACTAAAGTTTATCCTATTACATTGCGGTATAATACACAGTTCAATCTTCTTTACAATATCCACATTAGTTAAGGTTTTGGCTCTGTTCGGCAAAAGAGAGAGAGAATCAGAGGAAAGAAGAGCTCCCCTCTTTGAAATGCGCTATTTCTCATTATCATAGCAGCACAAGGCTTAAACTTTCTGGCCAGGTGTTCTTTATAAAGACAACCTATTGCGGGGAAAAGTGCTAGATAGTTTAAAATTTTGCCTATCATGATTAGGCATCAAAAAAATCTAAAGCATCATGTCAAATAATACTGAAAGCAGGCAATTTTTGTTTTTACAATGGGTTGGTTGAACTACTAAAATCGTGTTTTTCTTAACCAAATAACGTAAAATGGCAGTGAAGTGTAAGACAAAATAATAATTAATTAATAAAGAAACATGGAGTTATTTCAGCTTTATTAATTGTGTTGGTATATATGTTTTAGTTTTGTCCAAGATGGCGCAGTGCTTCAATTATTTAATTATTTATTGATTTTTTTTTCATTCTGTGCGAAAAACGAGTATTCAGCCAGTAATTTAATAATTTCTTCTTACATTTCAAATAGGATTTTTGTGTTTTATCTTTACCGTTGTAATAGTATGTCTTATTATAATTTGTTTTCTGGTACTGAGAGTTAAAAAGGACTAAAAAATTATGGACTCTTATCTGAAAAGTGTCGGTATGTCTTCGTAAAAAATAAAAATAAATTAATAAAGGAGTTAAGAAAATAAATGAATAAAACGAAATAAATGAATAAATAAATAAATAAATAAATAAATAAAATAAAATAAAATAAATAAATAATTAATTAAAAAAACAAAATTTGCTATAAAAAACTGTAGTTTTCATTATCTTGATGTAAAGTGCATAAAAAAATAATAATGAAAAAAAAAATTGAAATACCGAAATAATTTTTGATCTAATGATCGGATCTTTAAATTATGGCTCAGCGCTACTGATTCGAGGGGTTGACCTCAAATATACCAATTAAATGCATCTGAATTATGCCATTAAACTAGTGAGGATGATATTTTAAGTTACGAAATCGGACACAAAAACGTACTTTCTAAGAATAAACATACCTATTTTCGAGAGATTCGGATTTCTGATCCTCAAAATATAGGGGGTAGCCACAATCTGGGTAATAGGGTCATAATAGTTACGTCAGAAGAGCTGTCAAAAGTTTGAAATCCTTAATGTTAATTTTACTTTTCAAATGTTATATATAGCTCCTAGAAACTTCTAAGAAAATTGGAAAATTTTAGCACACAATTGTTAAGTTTTTTTATCCAAGTATTATTCCATACAAAAAATAATTTCTAGTAATTATTTATAATTTTTTATTGTCTTATTAATTAATTGTCGAGAAAGTTTTGAATTGTAAGGTATACAATATTTTGACATAATTTTAAAGAATTAATTTTGCCTGACAAAATTCGAAATTTGTGCGAAATGGATCGAATAGTTCCTGAGAAATCAAATTTTAAGTATCTGACTTTTTAAAAATTTGATTTCTCAGGATCTATTGGTAAATTCTGACTACTAGCATCAGAAGCAACTAACTCATTTTCCCTTTTATATTTGCTTTGAAGTTATTAATTATTTATTGACATTATGAATTACAGCGATTTCAAAACGACATGCATGCTTTAAACGCTTGACTGTCTATAGCAAAACAGAGTGAATGTTCACTTTTCTATTATGCTTCATTATTCTTTAGTATTGCTGTATAATTTGTTAGTTTTCGGAAGAAATTGTCTATATCTCTTAAGATAATTAATTAATTAGTTGGGTTTACTTAGTGGAACATGATTTAAGAATCAGTTTTTCATTTTACAAACTCATAAATGAACTTTTTTTTTGTTCTCGATAAAAAATTATTGAATTATTCTCCCTTCACTTACTCATTATTTTGTATGAAAAAAGGGATGAAGAAATTGTTTAAAATTCTGATTCTATTTCAATGTCACGGTTGATTGATATGGTGTTAAAATGTTTGTGAATCTTTGCCCTAATCACTTTGTGAGAAAAAGGACTCGTTCTTACAATGGAACTGGTTGACCGCGTAATTGAAAGCATCATACATCATGCTGAGGTTATGTGCTAGAGGTGATCATACACCTATACTGAGGGAACTTTTTTCTATTCCATACTGGCACATCTGATTTATTCATTTCATACATACTTTAATTTCTCTAACACTATAATTGTCTGGTAAATACTTTTTACGTTGCTTTATACATTATTATGTGTACGATTCACCATTCCTAAAAGAACAAACAAACCCCAGGCAGCAAAATGATATTATCTAGCATTAGAGAGACGCAATATAATACTGGCCTGCTAGAAAACGCCAGTCTTCTGTATCCCATCTTCTAATATTAGAGCTAATATTATATAACGTTAAATAGTGTTCAATCTAAGATTACTGAACTTTTAAAATTATCATCTATTCCATTATATTTGGTCCAGCGCCACTTTTTTGTGAATGGCTATACCATATTATTAATAAATAAACATTTATTTATGAAAGAAAACAATAAGTCAAATATTACTTAAAATATCATTTTTAGTAAATGCTATTTAATGCCAGAAAACGCAAGAAAATATTAGTGGCAGTTCGCGAACGATACAACTTGAAACTTTATCAACTGTTGAGTTGTAATTTCTCATGATTGTTTACATCGCCATATTGTTTGACCTAGAGGAATTCGTTTGACGTACTACGCAAACGACTTAAGGTATTTATAATTTAGTAATTTTTAGTAAACTTGATAAATTTCAATGATAGTTGCATGAAACATTATAGTATTTTCGTGGTCAGTATTTTTCTGTAGTTCAGCTGGAAAAATCAGCTGTAAATCAGCTAGAAAATTAATATATAGCACGATGTGTTAAAGAGGATAATGTTCCGGAAACAATCAGTGTACTTAATATTCCTGACCGCTTAATGAAAACTTTTAAGAATTAATCTAATGAATATATATCTAATAAAGTAAGTAAATATAATGAATCGTGGTCATTATTGACTATGAGTAGCTCTTGGCAAGCAAAATATACATTCATTAAAATACATTGATAGCCAAGGTCTAACTATAAATAATAAGTACAGAATATGCTTGTAAAGCAATGTTTCCTTAGTTATTGGTCTGTGACAGAATTTTTCTGCAACAATGAAAAAGATAAAAAATGATTGTCTGTTAACAAATATGCCTGGTTAAAACAATTAATAATATGTCACTTTTGGCTCAGTTAAAACCAATACATTGTGGTATGTTTAAAGTTTAATACAAACATCTTACAGTATTAAAATGTCATGTTTAAAGTATTGTAAAACAATGAATTAAACATTTTTATTTGAATTTTTTGAATATAGACCGATGCGTATATTTTTGATGCATCATTATTTATATTAATTCATAAATGTTTAAAAAAAAACAATAATATGATCTATTAAAAATGGTGTTTATGCTGAATGAAGAGCAAAGCTGGAAAATGACTACAATTTTTATTATGGAAGTTTAAAAAAAATATCTGAAATTTCTTGTTGGCTTCATATAAGCTTGTGCGATGTATTGAAATTTAAAGCCTTGAATTTGATATATTTTTGTATCAGAATATGCCTCAACGTTCATTCCAACTAAAAAGGAGACCTTAAAATTTAAAGTCTTAGTTAATGGTCTGGAATTTTATAATGTTTCAGCAGCCACTTTTCCTTAAAACCTAATGAGTTAGTGACCAATATCAATAGGTCCATATTATATAGGTACCAATATCAATAGGTCCATATAGGTCCATAAAGCCATATTTTGCAAACTTTTTTTTAAAAACACTTTTATTAAATAATATTTTTATTATATTTTGAAAACAAATTAAATGTGGCAAAATTTAGTTAAGCATACTGACTTTTAAAGACCGATATGAAAATATATATATACATTTTGGGGGGAGGAAGGGCAAAATATATGCAATGTATTGAAGAATTTTCCATCTACGTGTTTTTTTTTCAACCACAAATTAATGGATTCTCAATTCCCAGAGTATATTTTACTTTGACGTACTCTTACATTAAGCGATTTTTAAAATAGACAATGGGCCGGCCAGGTGACCGAGCGGTTAGCGCGCCTGACTGCAAGGCCAATGACCGCGGGTTCGAATCCCACTCTGGGCATGGATGTTTCTCTCTCTTGTGTTGTCCTATGTTGTGTGTGATGAGGGAATGTGGTCCACCCTCTGAACGGGTTTGTGGCAATGTGGCTTAGGCAATGTTACTCGCCTCCGTGACTTTGGTTCACAGGTGCCCACTGGGTAACGCGAAATGAGTAACACCTCTGGCATCTTCTAAGGCGAAACGAATAAAGTTCAGTGCCTGCCATTCGAAAAGGAAAATACTTTAAAATATAATTCTCGTTTTATGATTCCATTGTCAGTTCAATGATATAATTATGATATAATCAGACGAGTAATATGATATAATTCCCGTAAANGGGTGGATAAAACGGGACATAAAAAACTCTATCCCGTTTTATCCAACTCATAAGTGTCCCGTTTTGTCCGACTCCGACACTTTTTGAAACAAACATGGCTGCTGCCTAAATGTGAAAAGAAAATTAGATAGACTGCACATAAAAATATTGGTAAATAAATGGTTAATTAAATTTAATACTCACCGGAATTTTATTCCCATATATGTAGGCAGTACAATGTAAAAAACAACGCACGTAAATGTAGAAAATGGCAAAAAAATAGAGTAAAAAAGTTCTGAGATCTACAACTTTCTATCAAATAGTGATCTCGAGGCGGGACGCACCGAGAATGATATAATCACTGTCAAATAACACGTTTCTGTCGTTGTCCACTAGATAGCTGTAATAGTCTGGTCCCTAGGCGACGTATCCCGTTTTGTCCGACTATCCCGTTTTATCCAACTCTCTCCTATATAGCACTATGTGTTAAAGAGGATGATGTTGTGGAAACAATCAGTGCACTTAATATTCTTGACAGCTAAATCAAAACTTTTAAGAATTAATTTAATGAATATACATCTAATAAAGAAGGTAAATATAATGAATTGTGGTCATTATTGACTATGAGTAGCTCTTGGCAAACAAAATATGCATTCAATAAAATACATTGATAGCCAAGATCTAACTGTAAATAATAAGTACAGAATATACTTGTAAAACAACGTTTGCTTAGTTATTCGTCTGTGACAGAATTTTTCTGTAACAATGAAAAAGATTAAAAATGATTGCCTGTTAACAAATATGCCTTGTTAAAACAATTAATAATCTGTCACTTTTGGCTCAGTTAAAACCAATACATTGCAATATGTTTAAAGTTAAATACAAACAATAGTCTTACCGTATTAAAATGTCGTGTTTAAAGTATTGTAAAACAATGAATTAAACATTTTTATTTGAATTTCTTGAATATAGATTGATGTGCATGTTTTTGATGCATCATTATTTATAGTAATTCATATATGCTTAATATAACAATAAACAATAAAAAAAATATACAATAATATGATCTATTAAAAATGGTGTTTATGCTGAATGAAGAGCAAAGCTGGAAAAGGGCTACAGTTTTTATTATGGAAGTTTAAAAAAAAATCTAAAATTTCCTGTTGGTTTCATATAAGTTTGAAATTTAAAGCATTGAACTTGATATATTTTTGTATCAGAATATGCCTCAACGTTCATTCCTACTAAAAAGTAGACCTGAAAATTTAAAGTTTCAGTTAATGGCCTGGAATTTTAAAATATTTTAGCAGTCACTTTTCCTTAAAACCTAATAAGTTAGTGACCAATATCAATAGGTCTAAAAAAATGCCATTTAAGACCTTTAAAAGCCAAATTTTGGAAATTTTTTTTTAAAAACTTTTATTAAATTATATTTTTATTATATTTTGAAAACAAATTTAGCAATCAAAATGCTAAATATGTGACAAAATTTTGTTAAGCATACTGACTTTTAAAGACCGATATGAAGAAATATATCTAAATTTTGGGGGGAGGAGGGGCAAAATATATGCAATGTATTGAAGAATTCTCCTTCTGCGTGTTTTTTTTCAACCCCAAATAAATGGATTATCAATTCCCAGAGCATATTTTACCTTAACGTACTCTTAAATTAAACGATTTTTAAAATAGGCAATGGGCCGGCCAGGTGACTGAGCGATTAGCGCGCCTGACTGCGAAGCCAATGGTCGCGGGTTCGAATCCCGCTCTGGGCATGGATGTTTCTCTCTCTCTTGTGTTCTCCTCTGTTGTGTGCGAAGTGAATGTGGCCCATCCTATGAACGGGTTTGTGGCAGTGCGGCGTGGGCAATGTTACTCGCCTCCGTGACTTTGGTTCACAGGTGCCCACTGGGTAACGCGAAATGAGTAACACCTCTGGCATCTTCTATGGCGAAACGAATAATGTTCAGTGCCTGCCATTCGAAAAAAATAGGCAATGGAAGAAAGTAAGTAGTTGTTTATTTAACACTTTTCGATTCTTTTTTTTTTGTTGACTTGCTACATAGCGAGTAGTTATTTTCAGGTCTAATAAAAGGGGTTAAAGAAAGGGTTTTGCAATTTGAATTTTTCTTTAAAAAAATATGTGATAGTTTGCCTGGGAGTATGTGAGCTGAGCTCTTTTAGTTAATATTTTCCTTAATTTCATTTTTTTCTCTTTTTTGGCTTCTTGCGTTGTGCTTACGAGATTTTTTGTTGCAGGTATCGAATACTGGGGTTTACCCATTGAATTTCATTCTAAAGGATATTAAAATTTTTTAAAAACATTTTCAAATTAAATAATTTAAGTTTTAAATAGATATTTAATGTTTAATAGTTTTAAATTGGTTGTTTTCATTGTTAAGTTTAATTTATTTTCTTTTATAATTTCAGCTATAGGCCTTCATCTTCAAGAAAATCTATGAATCAAGAAAATCTAGAAACTTTGTTTTCATTTGCAGAATCTCAGAGCTGATTTGATTTTTAGAAAGGCTGCTGGGTGCTTGCAAACGGAAATTGTACGCTTTGATGGAGTTCTAGGTTAGTTGTGAGTTCTAAGTTTGATCCTTAAAGCAAATGAAGCAACCAGTGTAGATATTCAGCAAGGTCCAATTTAAATCTGCCATGGCGGAAAGTCCTCATGTTTATTTTGGTGTTGAAGTTTGAAGAAAGAGGGATGTCTGAAAAATTCACCCCTGTTGTGTGTGACACACCATTATTAACTGCTGCTAAATTTTTCATAAAAACTTTAATAAAAGGATTTAATGACTGCTTGGAAATTAATTTCAAGACTGTGTATAATTTCAAAGAAATGTAATTTCAAACTGTATCAAGTAGTTCTTAAGTCACGAAAAAAAATTATTTATTTAATAATAATTATGTATTTTTAACTTATCAACGTTAATTCAAAAAAATGAAGGTAATGTATTGCATTTACAATTGGATGAAATTTATTTTACAGTGTGATTTGTTTTTAAATAAAATTATTATGCTGTGAAATAGTCCTGTTTATTATGGATTTTTTTCTTCTTAATTACTGTAGTGTGTAATTTCTTTTACAACTTTGCATTAAATGTTCAACATTTAAAAGAAAATTGATCTGTCAAGCATAATATTTGCATTAATAAAATTTTATGAAATATAACGTTAGAAAATCTCTTTAGTAGATCATGCTTAAGTGTCATGAAAGCAGTTGAATACATTTAAAATTTGGTTATTTTTAATCTTTCGGCATGATATCGGAAACGACATTCTTTTAACGCTGATTTTAAAGTATAGCCCAAACTCGTGAGGATTTTTAATATCAGCATTGTGTTTATTATTTTTAATTTTGGAAATTTTCTCATGATTATTCATTTGAAATTTGAGACAAATAGTTTATGCTTTTTTATTTTTATCATGTTTAAAGCAATATAACTGTAAAATAATTACAATCGTAAAATAATTATAATCATAAAAAAGTACTTTCGACGTACAGCTGAATAACATTTACATTATGATAAAAATTTATAATCAATTTAGAAAAGAATATTGCTTAAGCTTTCATCTGAAGGGTTTTGTATATTCTTTGTGAAAACACGTGCAATTGCATCTTCTTTTTTTAGAAAGTCCCATTCAGGACGCTTACCTGTAATGTCACGTTTGTTTTTACTATGTTTGCAATGCGTAAACTCTTATCAGCGAAATACAAACAATGGAACTGATTGATTTTAAACAAAAATTTCGTGATGGCGAGGTAATCAGAAAATAACTGATGGTAGTCAAGCTTGGATCGATACAAAATACAGCTTATAGTAAAAAATTATGTTATTTTGTCTCATTCTTGTATGCAATTAAATGTTTGTGCAAATTTAACTCTGATAAAATATAATATTTACTACTTTTTTTTGGTTTCGAGATTTAAATGTTACCTAAATTTCAAGTAAATAAAACTACATAGCATCTTTAACTAATTGTTGAATCGTTAAATATTTTTGATGTGTCAATATAAAATTATTTTTAAATTACAAAAAATTATTGGCAAATTTTTTTAATTAAACTTCATATGGGCTTTTTTTGTTTTACTCTTGCTGAAAACATTTCGGCAGGAGTCTTTGGATTTTCTGAGTAAAATTTTAGACTCTTGAAGGATAAAGTCACGTAAGTATTTTTCCATTTAATTTCAGAGAAAAACTGTATGCAAGTGAGTAATTTGAATATTTTTAAATTTTCTTTATTGCTTCAATTATTACAAAAAATAACAATTTAAAAATTCGAGATGTAATTTTATTTTAATATTTTTGGAAATGAATGACGTAGTTATACTTTTAAAGAAAAAAAAACAAGTTAAATTTCAACTCAATTCAAATGTAAATTTAACTTTGCAATTATGTAGTGTGGTTTTCTTAATTTACAATTTCAGAATATAAATAATTAATGATAATCATGAAATTACACATGGCTTAAGTTACATATTTTATTAAATATGTTTTACATTACAAACTGGCAAATTCATTTTGATAAAATAAGCTCATTTCTAAAAAAATTAAGAGTACATTTCAAAATTAGAGACTTGAAAATTATTAATGATATAAAATTTGTCAGAAAACCCAATGTATGAAGAAAGAAAAAAATATTAATAAAAGTTGTGGTATAGTATTATTTCTTACATAAATTTGAAATGTTAAAAAAAATCAGCTGAACATAAGATGTACTTTGGAGTAAGAGGGAGGAAAATGGATGGTAGCTGAGTTCGCTCAAATAATTTTATTTAGTATTTCTGTATTGTTAATTAAACAATTCATGGAATGAATTAAAACTATTGTTCTGCCTTTTACTGCTTCACAGCAATAGAGAAAATTAAGTAAAATTATCTTTCCGAATTATTCTACTACCATCCAAATCTTCCTCTTGATTACTCCAAAAATAAAAAGCAACGCAAGATCAAAACTAATTCAAAATAATATTACGGCGAGCGCTAGATAATATTAGTTTGCATAGAATCTAATATTATATAAAGCAGAGCAAACAGCGACGTCTTGCATCTTTCTAATATTAGAAGTTGTGCAAGATAGCGTTAGATTTTACCTATTTTTTGATATTATCTAATATTAGGTGTTACTTGGGACCCTATCTGAAGTTTTGAGGTCCTCTTCTGACGTCATAGCATTGATGTACTATTTTTTTCCTTCTTTTTGACGTTCCGGGTTTGTTTGTATATACTTGGAATACTCAGTTGCACTGAATTAAATTTCTGCATCTTGCATTTGCGAAAAAATGTGTTCTTCATAATTTGAAATATCAGATGAGGATATGAGAAAAGTAATTTGGGAAGTTATCCTATATTGATATGCCTGATAGTTGAGTAGCGGAAGACTGCGGTTTAGTTTACACCAGCAAAAATTCTTCTACCTGAATTTTTTTCTTTTTCTTTTTGTCGTATACCTGTTTAGGCAGTGGGGGTGCGATTGTTCCCTTTTTTCAGTGGCGCAATCTATGACCAGGAATTCGACTTCTGCCACGCCATTCACACAACCACAACCCGTTTAAAGGGCGGGTCACATTCACACACAAAGGAGAAAGGACATAGAACACACAGAGAGAGAAAGAAACATCCATGCCTTGCCCGGGATTCGAACCCAGGACCTTTCTGATGCAAGGACCGTTCCCTGTCCCCTACACAGGCCGGTCGGCGCCTGAATCTTCTACCGGAAGGTAAAACAACGTCTACAAAAACACAGTTGGAAAAAATGTGAATAATATGAGCCAATTTCATTAAATTCCGTGAGCAACTTTTTGAGTTGCAGTCATTTTTGTAGTTTTTCCTTAATTTATGATAATCTGTGTTCATGAGTGTGGGTTTAGAAAGAAAACAAAGTAAATTTTCTTTCTTTCTTTTTTAACTTGTTTTTATAATTATTAAAAATAGTGTTTTTTGAATATTTATACATCCTAAAATTTTAAAGCAATAAATGTATAAAAAAATACTTTCTGCTTACGGATTTTTTAGAATAATTTCAGCTTTTGTATAATAATTTCATTAAAAAATGAAATTTTTTAATGAAATTATTGTGTGATTTTTATTGTGAAACTATTTTTTTGCGATAAAAAAGTCGTTTATCATAGCGATTTTTTTTTAAAAAAAAGAAGGATTTTTAATGTGAAAGCATTCATAAAAATATTGTTTAGTGAACCTTTTCAAGCTTTTAATATTTAAATAAGAAATAAGAATTTTAATCAAGACATTATCAGTAGTTTTGAAAATTCGAAACAAAATTATTTTCCAGTTTTAAAAACTCAAGACAAATTTTATATTGTTCTGACTTACTTTTATGAAGATTATAAAATGATTTTATTCATCTGGAATTCTTCACCAAAAGACACTTGGCACTCAGAAAAAAGAAAGATATGAAAGGAACCCTTAAAAAATATTTTTTACTTAGATAAAGAACTACGTACATCAAATAAAATCGTTTTCCTTTATTAACAAACGAACATTGAAGCTGCATGCATACCTTTTAACTAAAGTCGTCCGACATTTTTCATAAATTATTATTGTTCCATTCCGTTTATGATACATCCACATGACAAATTAAATTCACTGGGTTGGGAATAAACAAATTACGTCAGCAGATTTTGACGTCAACAGGTGAGGTAAGGAAAGACAGGTTGTTCAGTGTCTTCTAGATCATCTGCTTTCGTACCTGATTGGCTTATCGCCGAAAGCTTGGCTCCAAATTGAGAAATTTTAACATTTTCGACATAGTTTCTACCCTCTTAAGATTGTATTTTTACAAAGAGCTGTCTCCATTTAAAGTTCTAGTCAGCAGATGATATTCGGTCGATTCATAGTCCGTTGCACTTTATTTGTTGTGACATTTTTAAAGTTTTCGGCATTCTGTAAGTGAGTATTATAAAAAATGATTCAGGATAATTTGTGTGCGGTTTTAAACAAAATTGACGATTTGCGTTTGGTAAGTATTTTTATATATTGCTCTTATACATTCGCTTAATTTTTAAGTATTTTAAATAAGAACAAATATTTTAATTATTTATTAACATTATATTTTATTTGTTTATTAATAATATATAAGTTATTACACGCTCAATTTGCGTCTTTTCTCATTATACCATTTGTCTTACGTTTACGATTCAAACTTTTTAACCCTTTGTAGTTGTATTTTGTTGAAAATTCAATAAGAATTACTAAATTATCATACCGTAAACCGGGGAGAGTCTACCCATAAAGGGGCGAGTCTACCCATTTTAGTTTTATTTAATTTTCACTATTTTAAATTGCAAATAAAAAATTTTTTACCGACGGAGGACTTAGTTTAGACTCTAAGGAAGATGGCGCTGTAGTAGTTTGATCCGTTTTTATTTATTTGGTGTCTTTTTAACCAACCTGTTCAAACGTCTTTTGAGAGATTTGTATTGAAAATCAGCAAACTTTTAGTTGGTGCTCCGTAAGTATATTATTATTATTACTATTTTCACTTTGGTTAAGTGATAAACTTATCTAAGACTAAGATTACATTAATTTTATATGAAAAAAANATTAAATATGTGTAAATTTATTGTATATAACTGATATTTTATCCATCCAATTCATGTGATGTTTCAATTTTTAACTATGTTATTTTTTGTTTATTTTTATTAAGGTTCTGTTCCTGTTAACCCTTTGGCGTCATTTTTATATATTTCTTTTTGACGCTCTAATTGCAAGAAAAAATAGATATTTTATTATATTTTAATTATAAATAAGCAGTCTAATAGCTTAATGATCTTTCTATCGGAATTATATTTGTCTATCGGAATTATATTTGTACTAAAATATAAAATCAAAAAAAGTAATTTGAATTTTTTTTAAATTCATATTCGATAATTTGCCAATAATTGTCTTTGTAAATTAAAGAAATTTCAATAATGAATAACTATTTATCTGAGATCTAAACAGCTTCAAATAAATGTAAATTTGAAGAAAAAAAATATTGTTTGGAAGTGAGCTGTGTTTGGAATATTTGAACTTTAACGTAGGAAAAGAACCGGTATGCTGTATTTCAGAACCATATAATATTAAAATTCTAAATGCAATATTTTTCACTTAATTTGAACTAAATATAGTACAAAAGGTATGAAAAATATGCTTAATAATAATTCTGCGTCAAAGGGTTAAAAATTTAAAACTCGTATAATAGTGTTTTGAAAATTATTTTTATTTATCCTTCTTAACGCATCACTTTTCGTATGTATTTTGGATAGATAATAATAATAATAATAATAATAATAATAATAATAATAATAATAATAATAATAATAAAACTTTTGAATCTGTTTCGAAAAAAAAATCTATACATAATCATTCGAATACTTGATACGTGTAGTCATTTATAAACTGTCAAAGAAATTAAAATTTTATAAATGGTTCAATTAAACTGAAGATATTTCCAGAGATATTTCTGTCACAGTTTTAGAACAGTTTTAAAAAAACAAAATACAGAAATTAAAGAACTGAAAAAATCTTTCATATTCGACTGCTGACTTCCTTAATTGATTTTGCACTTTTCACTGAAAACTTTCACTGGAGGCAGACTTTAATTGAATAAAAAAAAATGCAACTTATAAAAATGGAATAGAAGTACAAAATTCTTCAATTGAATTGAAAATTTTTTCAATTATTGTTACTATTTCAGTTTATTTTATGCATTCTCCTAAAAAGGCAAAGCTAAAACAAATGGTGCAAATAGGATCTGCCTTCTCTTTTCGAATAAAAAGTCTGTAAAGAGAAGTTCCTGCACGGAGATAAAATTTCTGGTAAAAATGACGCTCTGTTAGGAGTAATGACATTTTTGTTAAAAAAGAAAACCATGTTCTGGTTAATAAAACCAAAATAAATCATTCATTTGGTAACTTTTCTGTTCATATTGTAATTGTTTACCTGAAATTCTGCTTTTTAGATAAGTGTTCTTACTTCCACACAATTAGTAAAAATTACGAAACTGAAAAGTAAATGGGTTTTATGCCATGTTCAAATGTATCATGATAAAATTACCAAATTTTACCACATTTATCAAATTTTATCAAATACTATAAAACCATATATTATTCATAATTTTATCAAAATAATAACCAAAATGCTTCTGTTAAAACTACAGAGCTTTTTGGGGTTCCTATGGAGTCAGACATACGGTAAATTTTACCATATTGTGGTAGTTTTGACAATACTTTTTTTCTCAGTGTGAGATTAAGAAAATTCGGGCTATGCACATTTATAGAAATATCTTCAATTAATAATGTTAAATTTCTATGAAATTTTAAAATATAATGTACTAATTCTTTTTTTTTTCCTTTGAGTAAGTGCAAAAATTTGTGTATGTTGAGCTTTCAACTGCCTAAAATTATCAGGTGAAAGTAATAGTTGGAACCCGATCTGATTTATGAAAAAATGCTTATTTGTACATAAGATTGTAGAGAAATGAATAGAAATATTGCATTAATCCAAATAATTATGGTATATTTTCTAAAAGGCATCATTTTTCACCAGTTGTCACTCAAAAGGCATTTCGAAACTTTAGGACACTAGAAAGTAAATTTTTTTGCATGCGCCATTTGTAATTCAGATTTTCCTACATTTAATTAACGACAGTATATTTTGAAAAAAAAAGAAAAAACTTTAGCTTCGAAATTTAAATCCCTCTTTAGGCTTTCTTTCAAGTAAACCACGTATTCTCTATTCAAAAACGAATTTAAAATTGTGTAAAATGTTGACAGACAATAATGGAAAATGATGAGCAGCATATTATTGATGAATGAATTTTTTCTTTTTTTGCTTAATAATCGATGCTCGATAGAACGATACATGTGAACCGAGACAAAACGGACATTAGAACGAGAGGTCATTTGATCCTGAGTGCACAAAAATACCGTAATTCTTAAATCACGCTTCAGAAAATTAATTTTAATAAAGCATTGTTTTACTTTAATCATAATTTGGATAATAGTAGAAAAAAATTAAACATTGCAACTTTATTTTCTATGTTAATGTATACTTAAAAGTAACATTTAAAATAATACTTTCTAATTATAAAATTCGCTTAATATAATAAGCTGGTTCTGGCTGCCATTTTTCGATAAATAACATACGTTAAGATAACTGCGAAAACCACTACTTTTAATTCGAAAATAGGCCCCAAAAGGGGATAAATATTTCACAAAAAGAATAAATACAATTATCAAGCAAGAAAAATATGATTTATTCATTTATGGTATGCCTTGCAAAGAATGCTACATAGGTTGAGAAGGCATCCTTTTAACCAATAATTGAGTGGTTAGGGTACTCCATACATTCTTCAATTATCAATGCGAAATAATCAATTTAAGAGAGAGTCTAGGAAGTCATGCCATTCTTCTTTTATTAAAGGAGAATTCAAGGCGTTTTAAATTTATTTAGGGGTAACATCAAAAGAAATAAAGGTTTGAATAATTTCTTCAAGACTTTTTTCAGTGTCAAATGACTATTTAAAATTTTTTAGATCAAACTGTGGTAAAAAGTACCTGAAACGCTGACAGCATCTTCCGTAAAAAGTTTTTAACAGAAAATTCCATTTTTACCGTAAAATTTTTTCCTGTATATTTTATAGTAATAATTATTAAACTACAGTGATTCAGTATTTTGTAATAAATATTGTTGTAAAAATTATGGTATCTACATCTTAGCCGGCCAGACAGTCCAATGTGGGCCAATGCCTTCCTCTGAAGATTTCTCCAGAATGACTTCTGATTTATCTTTGATCACCAATTCTTTTCACTAATTTGCAAGAAAATCAGACTCCATCGAATCAGCCCATCTCAACCGCAGCCTTCCCTGCTTTCTTGTTCCAGTGCGTAAAAAAGCAGTATCTTTTTTATTGTATTGTCATCACTCATTCGAATCACATGGGCTATCCAATTCATTCTCCTTATTTTTATGTATTTAATAATAATACGTTGTTTAAAAATCTTGTACAGTTCAAAGTTAAATCTCTTTCTCCAGTTATTGTTTTCATTTACACTAACAAGTATAACTCAGCAAAATCTTTTTCTCAAATATTGCGATGCAATTTTTTAAAATTATGGCATGTAAGATTTTATGGTAAAAAGGACTGGCACTCTGGGAGCCGGTACATTTTACCATTATTTGCTCTCGAATTTTTGGTCGTAACTTTTGGTCGGTATATTGGAATGAAAGATTTAGGGCAGTCGTTCTAATGGAGACTTAAATAACATTGAGTCTATAAAACACAAAACGGCACTTAATGCGTCTGTCATTATAATGGAAGGGTTAATAAAATGAGGATTGTAATAAAAAGCATAAACATTATTTCATATTGATTCCACGTCAACTAAGAACTTTTGCAATCACCTGGTATGTAGAACAAAAAGTTTCAACTATGTATTCAAAAAGATATATTTATTTCTTTAATTATTAATAAAATTTAAATATTTATGTTCTTCTTTAGAGGTCTTACTTGAAATTCAAAGTGTTGGAATCTGTGGATCTGATATTCACTATTGGAAAAATGGTCGAATCGGCGATTTTATTGTTAAAGAACCTATGATCGTTGGTCATGAATCAAGTGGCAAAGTTGTAAAAATTGGTAAAAGTGTGCAGCACTTAAAAGAAGGTATGCTTTCTATTTAATTAAAAGTTTTCTTTCAACTTATACTTAAATTTTTAAAGAAGTATATTAGTTGCACTAAGTTTAAATTTATAAAATAAGGTTCATTCTATTCAGTTAGATTAAGTTTTTAACTTAAATGTAAATTCAGTTGCTCCAGAAGTGCTCATTTTGACATTCTAGAATTACTTATATTATTTAATGCATCCAATAATAAATCTTTATAATAAAATATAAATAAAGTCTTTAGAATCAAAATTTTATTTAAAGTTATAAACTATTATAAATGTAATGCGTTTCAATGACTTGTAAAAAAATTTAACTATGTAAAAAATTTTTGAAGCTAGTAATATGGTTGCAATACTAAATTATTTTAGTGTTTTTACGAAATGATTACAAAATTTAGAATTTATTACTAATAATTTAACAGTCTAACACATTGTTTATCATCAGCAGTAATTAGGCCAATAATCAAGATCGAACTCGCTACCTCATCTCTCCAGCATTGTGTTAGCTATTATTTAGAATGGCTGGGAAATTATAACACAGTATTGTGAAAATTGAATAAAATTATCAAATTATTCTATAACTTTAATGATTGCTTCATTAGAATTTCTATAAATAGCTTCTACATGACTACTATTGTTGTTATTATTTTCAGTAGAATGTCTATTCTAGAGACAAATGGGATAAGACATTTTCACGTGTATNACTCGCTACCTCATCTCTCCAGGATTGTGTTAGCTATTATTTAGAATGGCTGGGAAATTATAACACAGTATTGTGAAAAATGAATAAAATTATCAAATTATTCTATAACTTTAATGATTGCTTCATTAGAATTTCTATAAATAGCTTCTACATGACTACTATTGTTGTTATTATTTTCAGTAAAATGTCTATTCTAGAGACAAATGGGATAAGACATTTTCACGTGTATCAATACTTTGAAATCTGGTTCTTCAAATGAAAGAGATTAAGATTGAATGAATACTCTCTTCATTTTTTTCAAATATCAAAAGCTTTTATCGATCCGCTCTTTATCTTTAACCAAAGTCGTTTTTTCAAAGCACTCATGATAAAGAATCACGTACTGATATCATGAAAGTACTGAGAGTTAAGACTATTTTAAGGTTTCTAAATTCGTCATTCTTAATCTCTGAATTCCTGATTAAAGGGAGGGATAATTGGGTGAAATGAAATATCAGGAGCTTCATTGTAACATTTATAAACAACTCCTCTACCGCTATAATTTGATCCTAAAACAGAAAACGAAAGGACTTTTAAACTAAACGTTAAACTAAAATTGATTTCATGAAATTCGTAACCCGTAGCTCCGTTAAACGGAAATAAAAGTCGCGAAGATTTCCAATGATTAGTCCGACTACAAGTGAACTCAACCGCATGACTTTAAAACTTGCATTATCATCACCCAACCAAGGCCAAGCACATTACCCCATTTTTAAGGCTCTATATTTTATGGTCCATGCTAGGAACGCCACGTAATTTTGATCCTGGTGAGACGATGGGGATAGCGCTTGAATTGAAATCTTTCTCTCCAAACTTCACGATAATCAAAAAGTGAACTTAGGCTGCGTATACACACCAGTTGTTTGGTCCATCCCCAGGAGGATCGAACTCACTACCCCAAGCTAATATATGTATATANACGGCCAAAAAATTCAGATTTTTATATTTTTTATTTATTTAAAAACTAATTCACATTCACTTATAAACTTTTAGGTATTAATACACAAGCTGGTTCACTGATTCGCTTATTCTTTTTTTTCGTTAATTTACTCGCTGTAAGCAAACCTAACAATTATAAGTAATCGTCCGTGATTAATAATAAGAAGAAAAAAATCAAAATAAAAAAATAATACTTTTAAAAACCACGTTTTTGTAGTGGAGAATAATAATTAAAAAATAAAAATTTGAAAAACAAAAAACGTGGAGCGCATGAAGTACATAACAGTAATATTAGTGTGTGTATGCGTACTCATTAGAATATGTATCTAATTGTAATTGTGTCTGAATGTGTATGTGGAATATGTTTGTGTATATGCATGTGTATGTGTATGTATATGTGTATGTGCATTTGGCTGTGCATGTGTAGGAGTAAAAAAAATGTGTATATGTACTGTTATGCATTTCATGCACCCCACGCTTTTCGTTTTTCAAATTTTTATTTTTTAATTATTATTCTCCACTACAAAAACGTGGTTTTTAAAAATATTATTTTTTATTTTGATTTTTTTTGTATTCACTTCCAAAATCTCAATTTTTTTTCACTCACTGTACACAAAACTTTTCAACTGATATGTGACACTAATTTGAAATAATCGAATTAACTACAAAAGACAATCGCGAAAATATTGATTTTTCTTTAATTTTATTTTACTTCGTATGTCTTCTTTCTCTTCATGTTCATGCATTGTCATCCATTTCTGAACTATGTGCCAAATTTGAAGTCTGTAGCTAGACGGGAAGTTAGTTTA
Organism: Parasteatoda tepidariorum; assembly: GCF_043381705.1. NCBI lineage: Eukaryota > Metazoa > Arthropoda > Arachnida > Araneae > Theridiidae > Parasteatoda > Parasteatoda tepidariorum. The sequence continues at coordinate 64,118,300 of NC_092211.1, read as the reverse complement.
AAATCGATTACAAAATCCCACCCGAACAGACATACACGAAGGCAAGTTAATGTAAACGTGGTAAAAATAAATAAATTAATGATAATTTTTATATCTAGATTAACATGAGTGATTCTTTCGCTCGACTGTTATAAAATTTTTATGATTAGTAAATTAATAAGTAAATAAATAAAAAAAATATACCGGGAAATATTTTTTTAGCCCAAAATTGCTTGTTTTAGGTTAAATGACTTAAGCATTTCGTATCAAAAGTTATTTTTATTTTTTAAGTTCTTTCAGATGTGTAGGTACTCTTTTTCACTTTTACTTGTCACAGATCTTATAATTTCTCATTTTCTATTATATATATTTTTTTACTTTTGTTTTTAGTATTTTTGCTTTTTGCCTTAGATTATTTTTATCAATACAAACATATAACTTGAACTTTCCAAATAATAAATAAAGAAAAAACTGTCTTAATTCATTTTTATAAAAATTATTTAGTTTCTTCGTTTCGTCTTGAGACTTCTTGATAAGCTAGTGTGCTTTTTACATATTTAGGTGACAGGGTAGCTATTGAGCCAGGTGTACCTTGTGGAAAATGTGAGTTTTGTAAGAAAGGAAGTTACAACATTTGTCCTGATATAAAATTTTGTGCTACACCACCATACGATGGATCACTGTGCCGTTATTACTGTCACGATGCAGATTATTGTTTCAAGTAAGCTACTTTGTGAATAAATTTTCTATGACAAGTATTTTGTACTTTAATATAACGATATGAGCAAACTTCCTTTATTGAAGTCGTCATTCTTTTCAGATGAAAAAATGATTTAAATGTACAACGAAGAAAACAGAACAAAACGGTCGGACATTCTAAGCATCGAATTTCTATGAAAGGACTCACTTTTAATGATTCATGTACCGAATCTTAAATTAACTAATTAGTTAGGGCAAACGATATTTTGGGTTAAGAAATCAGCACCAAAAACAGGTGCTGTCACTGAATAAACATGCATTTCTTTAAAGAAACGGATACAGATTCTTGACCCCTCGAAAATGGGGGATAGCTGAAATCTGAAGAAAATCGTCTAATTGAAAAGAAATACCGAACTGTTAGCAGTTCGGTTAAGAAATCTATAAAAATTCCATTCCATTCCTTGTTTCATTCCAAACTGTTAATCCCAGTTTTTGCGTATTTTGTCCTATCATCACAACTGATGAAGTGAATAAATTTTTTTATATGATTATAAAACGTGCTTGTATTCACCATATTCCCGGTTCATGTTCTCCCCTGCAGGAGCAGTATTTGTAGAGGTTTTTTTAAATTTCCGGTAGAAGATTCAAGTAGAAAAATTTCTGTTGGTGTAAATTAAATTGCGTAAATTCGCATCTCAACGATCAAGTAATTGCATATCAATATAGAACAAATTCCCAAAGTACTTTTTTTTTCATATCTTCATCTGATATTTTAAAATATGAAGAACACGTTTTTTCGCAAAAACACGACACAAATATTAAATTCAGAACAACCGAGTATTCCGAGTATATACAAACTAACCCGGAAAGTCAAAAAGAAAGAAAAAAATGGCACATCATCAATGCCATGACATTAGAAAAGGACCTTAAGACTTAAGACCGGTAGGTTTTGTTTGTAGTTCCGAGTACAAACAAACTAACCCAGAACGTCAAGAAAAGAAATAGTCCCCTCAATGCCATGACGTTAGAAAAGGACCTTAAGACTTAAGACCGGTAGATTTTGTTTGTAGTTTTGGAGATTCTGCTGAATATGGGTAATATTTTGCATAAAATAACTATATTCATTTTAATGATGAGCAAACAAATTTTAAGGTTCACAAATTTATTGTTCTTAAATCTACGTAGTATCTCATCTAGGGAGTATAAATTACAAAACCCAAAATTTGATCGATTAGTTCCTGAGGAATAAGAATTTAAAAATACAACTGATGATCAGAGATAGCTAAATACGCAAAAAGTGCAGTGAGTGATAAGGCGTATTAACTTTTAACTGCTCCCTTACCTCTATTGGGGCCGTCTTTTGCAAGATTGTGGCTTCCCCATTTGCATTTTTAGCGTAAATATTCCAAATCCGTCAAAAAGAAGGGCATATCAATAGAGAAAAAAAAGGCATTTTTGTGTCTTATTTCGTAACTTCATATCGTCTGAACTAACAAATTAGCCTATTTCATTTTAGTTTCTTAGGTTAACGCAAATATTGAGCAGTAATAGGAGAATATCCGATATATAGATCAAAGTTAATCATGGTATTTAATGAATGTATATTTTGTGTACTTAGACTGGATTCTATCACTGAATTAGATTAGTGATCCTGAAATAAAAATAACATAATAAAAATAAGAAATATCGGGTTGAGTAAAAAGTTTTCCGCCAAAAAAAAAATCCTGAAAAATGACAATCACATACAAAATCAGCAAAGCTAATGAGAATAGTTATCTCCATGCAAATCAACAATAGTCTGCCAACGTTTTGGCAACTTTTCATTCCCTTCTGCGAAGAACTGGGGGGTGCGCGAGTAGAGAAAGCAATCGACCTCATTTATGACCTCGTCATTTGAACGCAAAATTGTGCCATCAAGATGCAGCTGCAGATTTGAAAACAGATAGTAATCCGAAGGCGCCATGTCTGTGCTGTATGGTGGATGTTGCATCAAATCCCACTCTAACGTGTGGAGCGTCATGCCGGTCATTGCACTAACATGTGGCCAAGCGTTATCTTGATGAAAGAGAATCACCTTCCTTCTGAGCTCGTTTTCTCGTTTTTCGCGAATCGCATCGCTAACTTTGATTAGCATATTGCTGTATATTGTACTGTTGATAGCCTACCCGCTTTTAAGGTACTCCTTGTAGGTAATTCCACGACAATCCCACCAAATACGGAAAAGGACCTTCTTGTTAGTTAGCGTTAGTCTTGCAACCGAACTTGCGGATTCCCCGGATGCTGAACACCCTCTTCTACGGCTAGTATTGTTGTAGTATACCCATTTTTCATCACAGGTCACAATTCTGTCCAGAACGTCCTCTTTTCCTTGATCTCTGAGCAGAACCAAACAGGCGGCTTTTCTCTTGCTCTTGTCTTCAGCAGTCAATTCGCGAGTCACTCAACGGTTAAACTTAATTGTTAGATTTATGCGTTTGAGAGTATTTGCTATTGTTTTTTGGCAAATGTCAAGCTCTAACGCAATAGTTCGTGTTGAAAATTTCTGTCTTGAACAATAATTTGCTTTAACTGGTCACAATCAACCTCAATAGGGCGGCCAGAACGTGGTTCATCTTCAATGTTGAAATTCCCAGTATTAAACTTTCGAAACCAAACTTTTACTGTATCCTCATAAGAAACAGTATTGAAACTTAAACTTTCACACATTTTCTTGAGGCATTCAGTTACACTTAGTTTATTTCGGAACTCATAGTACATAATGGGTCTGATCTGTTAACGTGATAGCTACATCTTAAGAAATTTTTTGGTGCACAAGATGATAAAGTTTTGACAAACAAATTACACAGTTGTGTAGTTCCAATTTTCTGCTTTAAAATACAAAAGCCCGTTTCAAAAAAAGTTAACCACCACCGGCAATGGCTGCTGCTAGCACGGAGGTATTTCCCTTTGGCGGAAAACTTTTTACTCAACCTGATATGTATCTTTATTTAAAGAATATAAACATAAATACAGCTTAACTTTTTTGGATATTTTATAATTTGGAAAAATATTGTTTTGTTTTTGAAACATTAGCGCATATGCGATGCGTGATTATATGCGATGAACTAAACAAAAATTACCCAGGAAGGAGAGTAACAAAAAAGAAACATATTTTAAATTAGTTCAGTACAAAAATGCTGGAAAACGAAGTTAAATTTAGAAAACTGCGACCAAAGTAGTTGATATGTTGGACACTTTAAATTCTGCAAATTCTTAAAAAAATAAAAATTTATTGTAATAAAATGAAAAGTTTGCCTGTCGATATGTTTTTCATATTACTACAAAATTTTGAAATTGTTCTGAAACTGTGCAAAAGCTGTGAGGGATCATTTTAGGCCTTTAATTAGTTTTGCAGATACACAGTGGTTTTTGAAAACAAAAAGTTTACTAGAAGATTACAACTTGTTTGCTTTTTAAAAGTTTTGGCATAAAAAAAAAGAAAACATTTATTTTAACAATGCCTTAATCTTAAGGCTCCCCGACAATGTAAGCTATGATGAAGGTGCCATGATTGAACCACTTTCTGTTGCCTTATACGGTTGTAAAAGGTCTGGTGTTACTGCGGGCAAGTCTGTCCTCATATGCGGAACTGGTTTGTACAATTTTTTTCCGTTGCTGTTTTGAAAATTGTTTAACTCTTGCTTTATTTTTGAACAATTTGCTGTTGTTGATTTTGAAAATTGTTTAACTCGTGCTTTATTTTCGTACAATATGCTGTTGCTGATTTTGAAAATTGTTTAACTCGTGCTTTATTTTTGAACAATTTGCTGTTGTTGATTTTGAAAATTGTTTAACTCGTGCTTTATTTTCGTACAATATGCTGTTGCTGATTTTGTAAATTGTTTAACTCGTGCTTTATTTTTGAACAACTTGCTGTTGCTGTTTTAAAAATCGTTTAACTCGTGCTTTATTTTTGTACAATTTGCTGTTGATTTCGAAAATTGTTAAACTCTTGCTTCATTTTTGTATGGTTTGCTGTTGTTGTTTTGAAACTCACTTAACTCTTGCTTTAATGTTCTTATTTATATGTCTTTATATTGCATTTTTATTTGAGTGTCATATTAAAAGTTATTACCGTTAATAAATTTTACAGTTTAGTTTTAGGCTTCTTTTTTTTTGAGAAGTAAATTTTTTTGCAATCCCGTAAGATGAGGAAAAGATTTCAATAGCTTATTTAATAATTTTCACCCTCCTTTTTTTGCAAAAATTCATTGCTTGTCTTAGATTAAAAAATCTCACTGTTTTAAGCTTTTTTTACTGTATTTTACAGTGTGTATCCTAAATTATTGACCATATTTTATGATTTATTGAAAAATAGTTAAAATGTAAACTTCAAACCTCACAAGCAGATAATAGTAGCTAAATTTTCTAATTTCTAATTTGAAAATTCTAATTTGAGGGGGAATGAATACCAACTCACTACAACCGTGTACCCTAGAGCGCCCCGCCCTCATTCGAGGTATTATTCTCAATTTAAATTTTTTTTTTCAAGAAGTGATCTTCTTCTATACTTTATCTGAATTAAATTTTGTAATCTTTTTTATTTTAATATTTGTATTCTTTTTAGGACCGATAGGCTTACTAAATATTCTAGTATGTAAAGCCATGGGCGTTTCAAAAATATGTGTCACTGGTGAGTAAAATTTAGTATTTTTCTGCATCTTATATTACAGTGGAGTCCCGATAATCCGAGCCCCGGTTATCCGAGTTTCTGCTTTAACCGAGCTATCAAATATTTTAAGGATTTTTTTTTGTTCTAGATTATTTTTTACTTTTAAAAATACCACCGAAAAATAAATCTGAATTTTATCTTCCAAACACTCGGGAAAACAAAATATAACAACTTGATCTCATGAAATGATCGTTAATATCGTCAATAATGAAAATGAACCTAGCGAAGATGATGAAGATAGTGACGATGAAAATCAACATATAAAAATCTCTCACACAGATGAACTTAAAGCTGTCGAAAATGCTACTGAATTCATGGAACAACAGAAAGAGGCGACACCAGCCTTCCTGTTATCCCTAAAAAATGGTGGGGCCTCCCTGGCCGAGCGGTATCGTCGGTCCAAACGCTCTGTTAAGCGTGGAGGTAGCGGGTTCGAGTCCCGCCGTAACCCTGGATGNATTAATATAATAAATTGATTTAATTAATGAATATAATTAATGAATATAATTAATTAACATAATAAATTAGCATAATAAATTAACATAACTAAGATAATTAATAAATATAATTAATTAATATAATTAATTAATATGATTAATAATCATAGTTAAAAAAAATTTAATAATAAAAATAAATTAAACTTAAAAGACATGAAGACTAGATATATTCTTTTTAATTCAAATAATATAAATGAAAGAAATTAACAATATTTTATCCCAACTATTATCAACTAATATTCGATCTTTGTTTCCTTCGATAGATATATCTGAAAACCGACTTTCTTTTGCCCAAGCTCTTGGAGTAAAAAGTATTGTTTGCGTGAAGAACATGGAAATCGAAGCCGTTATGAAAGAAGTGATTGCCAGGTTTGGTGGGCAACCAGATATAACCCTTGAATGTAGCGGTGCAGAACCGAGTGTAAAACTTGGTTTGAAGGTGAGCTTTCTAAGACAATTAATTCAGAAATAGTGAAATTTTATTAAACTTTAATAAATTACATAGTTATGTTTAGTATTGATTTAAGGTGGAATGTGGTTTCTTCCTTTATATTAATTATAAACAATGCATATAAAAAAGGAAAGAAACAACAAAATTAATTAAAACAAACGGGCACCACCCCCCTGTTCACTGAAGCACTCTTACCCTTGAATACTGTTATGCTTGTGATTATCTGTGTCATTGCTTGATTATAATTATTTAATTGCGCTTGATTATGTGTGCTATACTTAAATGCCTTGAGGATCGCTTATATGGTTTGCTATTCAAACCATGCTCGCTTTGTTCGTTACTACGCTGAGAAAGAATTACTGTTAAAAAACTAAACACCAAAACAAAAACTAAAATATACGATATTTAAACAATTAATTTGTTAATTTTCCTGTTCATATGGTAACTGTTTACCGTAAATTCTGGTTCTTAATATTTTAACCTTCTATAACCACACATTTAGTAAAAATACAAAATCGAAAAGTAAATGTAACCGAATAATTGGTTTTTATGCCATGGTCCGAGCTTTTTGGTTCTGCCATAGAACTAGAAACATGGTAACTTTTACGATTTTCTGGTAGTTTAGACCATAAGTTTTGTCATTGTTAGTTAAACCAATTTGAAATGTGTTTTGAGAAATTAAATCAATTATTAGATTACTGAAACTAATTTCACTCTGAAAATTTTTTTTTAAATCATAAACAGACTTATTGAAATAAAATTTTTTAAATTGAAATAAATGACATGCACTAGAAAAACTTTCAAAAATAAAGCATTAATTAAGGTTTTAAAAAACAAATATACTATTTTAAAGTTCTATGACCGCACATTTAGTTTTTATTTATATTTTTAGTAAAATGTATTTTCTTATAGGTGACAAAGCCTGGTGGTGTACTAATGTTAATAGGACTTAAAGCCCTTGAAATTAAAATCCCCATCATTGAAGCAACTATTCGAGAAGTTGATATTCGTGGAATCTTTCGCTACGTCAACTGTTATCCCACTGCCTTGGAACTAGTTTCTAGTGGTGCTGTAAATTTGAAACCTCTAATAACGCATCATTTTACACTTGAAGAAAGCATCAAAGCATTTGAAACATCACATACAGGTGCTGGAGGTGCCTTAAAAGTCATGATTCATTGTGGAAAATAAATGAATTTACAATTTTGCTTAAAAAGAGTGTTAAATCATAAATGAGCTTAATCATATTAAAATCAGTTTCATAAGTATTATTTCTGTGGTGCAAACTGTAATGTATTTCTCTCGTTGTTAATTATTACTTAATAAAATACTTTTTGAATGATATTTTCAATTATTGTCCTTTATTTGCACATTTAAGCATGCATATATAAGTATTGAATTTCAAGCATTATTTATAAAATTTTATTTGAAACTTGCGGACATTGATTAGTTACAGCCGTAAGCAGTTTAAGGTATTACAAATCACCATTTAATTAATTACAAAAATGCCGCTTTAAATGTTGCCTTAAAGTGCTTATTGTCTGCGTAATTAAACTTATGTTTGCTGTCACTAATATAAAAATGATTATTTTCATTCGGCGAAGCAAAACTGTCAACAAAAACTTGCAACTCTACTGATGATCGATTGCAATTTCCAGTTTTTAGATTCAAAATGCTAAATGTAATTTTAAAAGAAATGAAGAGAGTCTTGAATCTTTGGTAATATTTTGTAATACATTTTGAGATACGAATTTTTAATAGGAACTATGTTGTCCCAGGATTATTTTAAATAAATTTTTGTAGCATTTTTAAATTTATATTTCTTTAAATTTTGCTTAAATTTAATCAACATTTGAAATTAAACTTAGTTGCATTTAATAATTTCCTTTAAAAAAGTGAAAACACTTTTCTTTAGAAAAGGATATATCGACTATTTTAAATAATAGTTATTCATGAATAGTTATTAAATAAATAAATATTTAAGTTCACAGTATTCAAGGAAATGTATTAAAGATTTGAGAACGTTTAATCAGACTAACATTGCTATTTGATGTTCAAATTTTTATAAATTTTTTCTGCAAAAGATGAAAATTTAATCGGTATTTGTAAGAATTAGAACAATTCAGTTCTACATGGATAAAAAAATTATGGTGCAATTACGGTAACGTAAAGACATTTTTAGTAAAAAAAAGTTATAAAATCATTGAGTAAAGTATTTAGACCATTCATTTGGTAGTTTTTCTGTTCACATGGTAAAGGTTTTATCCTGAAATACTGTTTTTCAAAATTTTATTTCTCATTGTCACTCATTCAGTCAAGATACGAAACGGAAAAGTAAATTTAAGCGTATAAATAGGTTTTATGTCATGCTCTATAATATCATGATAAAATATCCAAATTTTACCACATTTACTAAGTTTGAACACATATTCTAAAGCAATATATTTTTTTTTTTAATTTCAACAAAAACATTACCAAAGCATTTCAATAAAAATTATCATGCATTTTCGCTTTCCCTCAAGAAACATGACACATTTGACCATATTCTCGTTAAGACTATACTTTTTTTTAATCAGTAAGGCGTATAACATATTTCGAGAGAATGAAGTTTTTAAAGTTAAGTTCATTGTAAGAATACATTGATTTGCATCTGATTTTTTTTTTTTAAATTTTTAAACATTCTGATATTTAACTTCTGGTTCATTATCTGTGCTAACCTGTTTGATTAACAATAACAAATAAATAAAAAAAATGTTCTTCCAGTTTGCAAGTTGAAATTAATTAATACAAAAAGTATACTTTAATTTTACTTATATTTGTAAAATCTTCATATATATATATATATATATATATATGCTTTGAAAGTTTCATGTTTTTCAACTTTGTGTGCTTGTAGAATATATTAATTTGCACTTAAATACAAACGTTTATATATCAAATTGAAGGTAATTTAATGTAGAATTTAATAATAAATACAGTATTACAATATCTGTATTACAAAAAAAAAATTATGCAACTATAAGTAAGATCCATCTTAGATTTGCATTTTTTTAAAGTGATACTTACACAATCAATA
>NC_092211.1:64038814-64108350 GCF_043381705.1 Parasteatoda tepidariorum | reverse complement strand
GATTTCATCCTATGATATATAGATAGATAGATAGAGAAAGAGAGAGAGAGAGAGAGAGAGCTTATCTACAGTTTCCTGATGTTGCTGAGATGTCCCAGGCTGTAAATAGCACGTGTGCAGCAACGAAAAAGAAGTGGCTAGTAAGCTACTGCTCTACCTTCCCCTGGGAAATAGTTCTGAATTTATGACAAAAAGAAAAGGCAATTTCTCCTAATAAACTGCTGAATTTATGTAATTGTTGATAACAATAATTTGCTAGATATTTGATAATTGAAAACTAGTAATTGTAATAGCTCACTTTTTCACGTTTGATCTCAAAACTGCTATTTTTCACTACATGTCATTTTTCGCAATTTTCCCACGTTAATTATTTACTAAGCAGATTGTTATTACCTATAAGAATATTGAGCAGAATTAAATAAAACTCTATTTCAAGTTTACATGACAATGTGTTTCAAGGTTAGAAGCATTTTTATGCAGCTGTTTATGGTTCACTAATTCAAAAATTAGTGAATTTCGGAAATTTTCAATTTTTTAGAAATAAGTCAGTATAGTTTCTAATGCAGTTTTAATGCTGAATTGAATAAAATAAATTGCAAATAAAAACATTTATTGTTGAAAGTTATATGGATTTTTTTGGATTTCATCCTATGGGATGTGTTTTTATATACTTTTAGTTTTATTAGACAACTAACTTTTAGTTTCATTCTGCTCGGTAGTATAAGTTATATAGGAGATATTGTACTCACATTTAAAATAAATGCTCCTTATCAGCTTGCAATTAGTTCTATTCGATTGAGTGTAAAAAAAGAATACAAATTGGTGCATAACTTTAAAATTATAATTTATTAAACGATTGTTGATTCTTGATTACATTAATTAAAAAATATCAAAATAATGCTATTTATCTGAAAAAGAAAATTAATTTCATCCAGTTAACTTAAATCATAAAAAAACAATTTCTATTTTTTTGATATTTAAAAACCTGCCCCTATTGTAAATATGACTTTCTTACTAACTCATATTTTTTTCCTCTTAGGTTCCAATAATTACAAGTTTCAACAGGTAGACGGAAACAGTATTTAAAACAATTTTGTTGGTTTGTAAAAAAAATTAATTTCTAGTTTTAAATAAAAGTAATTTGAATTTCAGCAGACTAATTATTCAAATTTGTAGTTTTATAGCTTTAAAAATTCAAGCACCTTAGACAACTATCTTCTAAAAATATGAGTTCCCATAAATAATTTTTCCGAGCTGTAAAATTTGGATAAGTGTTATTTCAAGATGATTTAATTCAATCTATTAAAATTACAGAAGAATTATGCATTTGAAACTTTCTCTTAAGGCTTAACAAAAGAAGCAATTACTGCCGAAGGTTTAATAGTAAAAACTTCAGGTTGATAAATGAAGATCTCTAGTGAAAAAATATAATGATATACATTATTCTTCATATCATATATATAATATATTTATATATATTATATTTTATGCATAGTTAGGTTAAAAATTGATAAACTAGTAGGTGGACTGTATAATACCTCCAGTTTGGGAATTATTACCTTCGTAAGTACTAAAAAAAACAGCTTTAGGCTGAGATACATAAGCCTGAAGTGTAAAATGTCGCATCATAGGTTGATAAATTAATACTTCTAAAAATACAAAAATATGTACTTGAGGTTGCGAGGTATTAACCTAATGTAGGTCATGGAACACATGACGTTAATAAAAAATAACCTTTCCAAGTGTCGAAAATTCACTTGAGGTTGATTCAAACCAACCAGAAGTGTAAAATGGTAACACCTTAGGTAGATAAATAAATACCTCAACAACTATATAAATCTACATTTGAGGTTGAAAAATAACAACCTAAAGTAGAACATAGAACACCTCATGTTCATAAAAATCAAGCTATCCAACTGTCGAAAAATACACTTGAGGTTGATTTATAACAACCTGAAGAGTAAAACGGCAAGCCATAGGTTGATAAACAAATACCTCTACAAACATGAAATTAAATACCTGAGGTTGAAAATAATTACCTGAGATTGAACATAATACACTTCACGTTAGTAAAAAATTACCTTTCCAACTATCAAAAAATACATCCGAGGTAGATTTATAATAACCTGAAGTGTTAAATGAAACACTTTAGGTTGTTGAATAAATACTTCCACAAGTGTAAAAAAATATACTTCAGGTTGATAAGTAATAAGCTAAAGTCGAAAATAAAACACCTTAAAGTAGTAAATATCTACCTCTCCAAAGATGTAAAATTAAACATCTCAGGTTGAAACATATATACCTCTGAAGGTATATTTAAGGTAAACTTGTGGTGGATTTTGAGGTATTAATGCGTACCCTTTTCAACCTAACGAAGTATTTAAATTGCAACCTCCTTTGTATCTTTAAAATATGCCTCGTTTATGCCTCATTTACGTCTCGATTTTTTCATAAGGGAGCCGTAAAATAGAAGATGTCAGAAAAATCCTTTATTTAGATCCAAAAGCATCACGTGACCTACACAAAACAACATCGTGCTGGTAGAGTGGGAGATGGAATCGACGCTTCAAGATTCAATACATCAGTAGCAAAAGCTGTAGAAAACTTGATCTCAAACACGCACTGCTCAAGGATTTCATTAGTGGGTGGATGATGCGACGCTCAAAAATGCACATCCCATGAAAACCATTTCAGCACATCAAGATTCAAAACAAGGCTGGAATCGTAAAAATTACATCCATCAAGAGCGCAATGGTGGGCATGAAAACGTGAAATCATTTCGATGAAATGGTCGCATCATTCTTCCAAGCATCCTTAAGAGTGAAGGGTAAAACTGTGAAAGCTGTCCAAATAGCACGGACCCGTGAGTTGTACTTCTAGCCCAGGGGCCACAATTAAAAACACCAGTCAAATGAGTGCCACAACTTAATCAACATTTTATATAGGACTGTTTTATGTTTAAATGTTTTATGTTTATGTTGAAGAAACATTAAATATTACTGTCAGATTTTTATCAAGTTGTACAAAACAAAAGTATTGAATTACAAATCAAAATATGAAGTAGATTTTTACCTGAGGATAAAATTTTCTTGCACGGTTGGTATGTTAAATTTCACACAAACGAAGAAATTAGGCTTTTTTTAACGAAAGAAAAGTATTTTAAACCCATAAAGATTTTTTAAGAAAATTGTCCGCAAAAAAATAACAATTAATATATTTTAGTTCGCGGGCCACAAAAAAGGCTCCGCGTGCCGGACCTGACCCGCGGGCCGCCAGTTGGTAACCACTGTTCTAGCCAATACAAAAAATCGAATGCATCGAGTTGAGTTCGGCAGTCCCTTAAATAGGGAAATGCTAAATATGAGTTGCAGTTAGAAAAAATTAGAAGTTACGGTTAAGATAGGAGTAAAAATTTAAAATAAAAGTTAAAGTGTTTAAAAATTTAAGGTAGTTACGGTTGAGAAATAGGAAAAAGAGTGCAAGTAAGGGGATTCACACAGAAACTTCGAAGAAAGCCGGCCACCTGCGATTCAGGGAATTTTGAGGGTGAGCGACATTCCAAACCACTGCAATATGGGAAAGTGTAAAAAATACAAAATTGACTGCAGGGACTATATAAGATTACGATCTAAAAATTAGTAAGTGACACAATGTCACAATATATATNTTTTTCCATGTAAATTTCATTAAATTCCTCCATTTCCATGTAGCACAGTAAAAAAATAATTTTTGTTATTAGTCAAAAGTCACGAGTCTTGCCAAGTGATATTTGAAACGAATCGGAGATGTATTTTATACTTTGCCGGTAACATATTATATATATATATATCAGGGCAACAACCCCGATATTTTAGTGAATTTATTAGTCAAGAAAACAGGAATAATGAGGCTATGTTGTGCACAAGCTTTTATTTACTAATAGATCGTGAAGCCGAAGTCACATCCCGCTCTCCCAGCTGGAGAGGGGGAGACAAAGTTCCCGTCAGATCTGACGGAGTTTAGTTGGTGAACATTATACACCAAAAAGCGCGCAAAAGCCATCGCTCCTCCGTTTAATATGATAATTAAACTGTGAAAAGAGGCCAGTCATATTGCATTCCCTGTATTCTTACGCCTCATCAAAATTATTTATTACTCATAGAAAATCGTTTAATCCTTCCTTATATGGAAGTGAAAGATCTTGAAATAGCTGCTCTTTTGAAATATAAATCTAATTATTATTCATTGATATGTTTTCAACCCTGAAGTCCCAAAATAGAATTTCTACACTTATCCTTTACCGAAGATATTTTATAAAAACGAAAGAGTTTTAATGCTTTTATTAATACAAAAGTATTTATAATTTTTGCATTACATATATATATATATATATATATATGTTACCTTGAATGTTCGAAAAATGTTATATTCGATTTGAAAATAAGTTACTTGTTGATATGTTGATATTATCATATTTATTCGATATTTTAGTATCTGCTCAGGATTGATTAGGGGAAACATCAGTGTTCGGAGTGCCGGTAAAATACATACTGGGTAGTGGCACTTATAAATATTGTTATTATATCTGTTTGATAGTTTCCACACCATTTTTATTCCTGCATGAAATTTATCCAGAGAGTAACAGAAACTAGAAAAAGTTACCGTTGATAACAAAATTTGCAACCGTGGGAATTGATGAGTGCAAAAGCTGGAATTATGTTGAAGAGCTATACTAGAAACACATTTCTAAGCTAAAATACATTGAAGCTTAGAAATTTACTTTTTTCTTTAAAATTCTTTTTTTTTTTTTAATTTATTTAAGAATCAAAACAGTTATTTCCTTTTAATCTTTAAAATGTATTTTTTTTTCAAATATTAATTTTTTAAACGTTTAAATGCCAAATTTTCATATCCTTGTTTTAATTTCTTCATTAACTCAACAATGAAATTTTCTAAGGTTTATTATCTTACCATAAAGTTTTACTATCTCGATGCATTTTTGTATATGATCTCTAAGAACCTATTCCCTTTGAAAACTGATAAATTGCCTTTATCTTTAATTGTTTTGTTCATTCAGCTCTCCCATTTTTCTCTTTAGAGTTCAGTAAATAATAAAGAAAATTATACATTTTTACTGTGATAGTTGATGAAGGAGTGATTATCCTTCGCGAAATCTAAAAAGTAACAGGAGAGTTGAGAAGATAACTGTAAAAGTTGTGTATGTAATCGTTTACATTATGTCATTTTGTTTGAACAGACGCGTTTTGTTTTAGTTCAGGTTTTTTAATGGTATCATTTAATAATGAAATGTCATTCATAAGTTGTATATTATATATGTATTTAATTGTGAATAGTTATTATATAATTAGCATTTCATGATTCTTCTATTCTGTATTACAGTTTGCTCTTTTTTCATGATTTATAATCGAAATGGATGGAGATAATATAAGTTTGGTTTTAAGAAAGAAAAATGAGCTGTGCCTTGTAAGTATTAGAAAAAAAATAGTTTAGCAAATATCTATAAAATATGCATAACATCAGTTGAATTATTTGATGGAGAAAATACGCGGCTTATCCATTATTTCCTAAATTTTCATCTTTCTGATTCAACTAGAGTTTCATGTGTTAGCATGTTTCTGCTTTGTATTATAAAGATAATTGATGTTATTATATTTACTGTCAAGTGGGGCTACTTTGTGCAGTGGGGGCTACTTTGTGCAAATTCGAATTTGGCACTTTTCAAGTGCTGCTATTCAGTATTATGTTTTTTTCAAGTTAAAAATGTGTGGAATTTGAAGACAGAAGTCTCCTCTATTACTAAAAAAAAATTCTCGAATTTTAAAACAATCTCCGAGTGTGTTTTGTTTATCCAATGTCAGCAACTTTCCGAGAACGTCGGACGGCGAAAAGTGTGCGTGGAAACTTTAGTTGTGAAATGCAAAGTCGTTGATAAAACAATTGTCGTAAGTGCAAAATTTTTTATTTATATATTTAAAAACTATTATATCATGTTAGCTATAAAAATTTTTTAAAATTAATTACAAATAAACGGAGAATGAAAAAAAATGCACTGTGGGGCTACTTTGTGCAAAGTTTCATTCGTTTTTTTATTCGNTGTGAATAGTTATTATATAATTAGCATTTCATGATTCTTCTATTCTGTATTACAGTTTGCTCTTTTTTCATGATTTATAATCGAAATGGATGGAGATAATATAAGTTTGGTTTTAAGAAAGAAAAATGAGCTGTGTCTTGTAAGTATTAGAAAAAAAAATATTTTAGAAAATATCTATAAAATATGCATAACAGCAATTGAATTATTTGATTTCCTAAATTTTTATCTTTCTAATTCAACTAGAGTTTCATGTGTTAGCATGTTTTTGCTTTGTATTATAAAGATAATTGATGTTATTATATTTACACTTTTCATTAACTTCGGTAAGCGTTTGCTATATATGTGAACTATTAAATTATTAGTTAATTAAATTTTTAATTAAATTTAATCATTAGTTAATTAAATTATTAGTCAATACACACTTAAATTTCTGATTTTAAGTATATATTTCTGATTTATTGTTTTATTTTATATTTCAGGAAAAAAGGAAAATTCCTGAACCTGGATCGCATGGTAAGGAAATGAAATTCGTGTACTTCATTCCCAATATTTTTACGTAATATACATATTACGTAATTACGTATATTGCATATTATGCTATGCCTTCCAAAACATGTATTAACTGCGAACATTACGGATCATTGCCCGTTTTGATTGCCCTTAAGCCGAGTTTGTGTACATTCACACTTTTATAAGTACATATTTTGCAGTACTTTTTCAGAGCTGATTTCCTAATGCATTATGCTTCCGAATATAATTATTTTTCATCGTACTAACCATTAAACTATTTTTTTTTGTACAATCGGTTACAAATGATATTTTGTGTGTTGATATCTTGCATAAGCATACCTTAAATCTTTAAATTTTCTGCTAAATAAAAAAAAGTTTGAATGTGTTTGAATAAAAAAAAGTTTGTTTGAATAATTAATCTCCATTAAGCAAAACACAAACGATATCATGCACTCTCAAAAACCAAAGAAGCAAATTTAAGGAGGTAAAAAGGGAAAAAAAAATCACCAAGACTCCTACGAATTAACAATTCTATTATTTTTGAAAAAGCAAATTAATGCCAAACAATATGGATTTGGCTAATTTGACAAATTGTTTTGTTGCAAAAAAGTGGGATGTCTAAGCAATTTCACTTTTAACCTTTCAAGGCAGAATTTTTATTAAACTTATATTTTTATTATTTGTTTTAATTTTGGGAAAAATGAGAGAAGAATATAGTATTTAACGTTTTAATAATTTATGTTTAGGAAATACTGCAAGAAACGCAGGCGTTTTTTACTGCGTTAAAGGTAAATCTTCCAAACACAACTGATTTCCAAATAATAATTTTTCAAATGTGCCCATATTTTCAACCATTTTGATTTAAGAGAAACAATTTATTATCATCGAAATTTTTTTTGTTAACAAAATTAGTTATTAAATAAGTTTTTTGAACATGAACGATTTTTTTTTCTCTTCAAATTACTTTTTTTTGGATTTAATATTTTAGTACAAATATAATTCCGATATTCTAATAATTTTTTAGAAACTATTAGACTGTTTCTTATGATTAAAAAGTATAAAAATTACTTGCAATTAGCGTCAAAAAATAGATATACAGAAAGGACACCGGTGTCCCATCTGCGTCAAAAGGTTAAGCGAAAAAAGAAGAAAACAAGAAGGATAAAAGATTAAAAATTGAATTACTGAAATTCTAGATTTTTCAATGCAATTTACACTAGTGTCCAAACGGGTACTAATGCTAAATTATAGATTTAGCATTAGTATCTGTGATAGAGTAATGATTATATTACCCCTTCATAGAATTTAACTTAATATAAAAATAGTCGCCTAATGTACTGAGAGTTGACTTTAGGACCCTGTCGTACTCCATAATCGAGGTAAGACGGGATAGTTTGACGTTTTTACGGAGAATATTTTTTTTAATTTTTTTATTTCAAATGGCAAAAGAAAATGACAAACTCTTACAAAAACTGTGAACAAAAAGGTGAGCAACAAGTAAGAGAAAAAAGTCACTGTCTCATTAACAGACGTCGGGCACTCCCGTAGGGCCTCACCTCAGAGTCCCCATGCAGAACCGAGCTCAGTAGATGGTTCCTGTCCATAAGTTCATTATTCGAGCATAACGGGCAATTTGTGTCAGCGAGAATGCCGATGTGGCAGAGGTGGCTCGCCAGGCAATCATGGCCCACCGCAAGTCTGAAATCTGCAACAGCTTTATTGCGGGGCGTATCGGCAATACCCTGTTCTAAGCTGTTCCTCCAACTCCTTGAAGAAATACGAGAAGTGAGCAACTCTTTCCAGTTTTGTCTCATAAAATGTTTGATATAGAGTTTTGCCGAATGAAAGGATTTAAGAGTGCTTGGCTGCTGAATTATCTGAGTGCCTTTCTTAGTCAGCATATCGGCCTGTTCATTGCCGAAGATATCGCAATGTCTTGGGATCCCTTGGAGTGTTATTTGTCTCCCTTCTATCCTCAAACTCTCCAGGAGAGCCTGGCAATCCTGGATAGTCCTAGAGATAGATATTTCACGAGATCTAATAGCTTGAATGACAGCTTTGGAGTCAGATAGTATAACTACCCTATTGTAAGATCTGGGGGCAATCTTGTTCTACGGAGAATATCATTCATAAACTATTTGAAAAGCTATAGTTTTTCATTTAATCTATATTTGTCTAAGGAAAACTACGAAAATCTTTATCCAATATCTCAAGATATAGGTTAGTTAGTCTTGCCTTTAAAAATTCTTACTTCTCCATAATACTTTACCTTATTTATTAACATTTTACATGTCTTGCCTTTAAAAATTCTTACTACTCCATAATACTTTACCTTATTTATTAACATTTTAGAAGTCTTGCCTTTAAAAAGTTTTCCTACTCTATAATACTTTACCTTATTTATTATCATTTTAGAAGTCTTGCCTTTAAAAATTCTTACTACTCCATAATACTTTACCTTATTTATTAACATTCTAAAAGTCTTGCCTTTAAAAAATTTTACTATTCCATAATACTTTACCTTATTTATTAACATTTTAGAAGTCTTGCCTTTAAAAATTCTTACTACTTCATAATACTTTACCTTATTTATTAACATTTTAGAGGCTCTGATAGCCATGTCTTGCGTAGGAATTTGTGGATCCGACGTTCACTTTTGGAAGGATGGCCGTCTTGGAGACTTCATAGTAGAGAAACCCATGGTTTTAGGTCATGAGTCAAGTGGCACTGTTATAAAGGTTGGAGAAAACGTAAAACACTTGAAACCAGGTATCATTATTATATTTTAATGTAAATTTGTAGCTCAGATTTCACCTCACTTTAGTAAAAATCCATATTTAATGTGTCTAATGTATTATTAACAGAGTGGTTGAGTTTTTGTAGTTTAATAATGTATATTTTTAAATCATGAATAATTTGCATTATTTATTTTCAAATTATTTAAAAATCCATATTTTATATGTCTAATGTATTATTTACCGAGTGGTGATTTTTTGCAGCTTAATAATATTCATAGAAAAATTTTTCTTCACTTATAATGCTTGGAAAATAATATCGGCTCGAATTACCGTGTATTTTGGATTATCGAGGTTCTAATGTACACTGAGAAAAAAAATATGGTGAGANAGAGTACTAAGATGTTTATTCAGAGAAAGTACGTTTTTGTGTCTGATTTCGTAACTTAATTAATAGTTAGCACTAATTAATTATCATATTTGAGGTCACTCCCAGGAATCATTAAGATTGACACTTAGTTCGTGAAAATCCAATCATTAGAACGAAAGTTATTCAGGGTGATTCGTTTTTTTTTGCGGACTGTACACTGAGAAAAAAAATATGGTGAGAATTATCAGTGGTAACATTTAATGTGCTTCTGGCTCTTTGGGTACACCAAAAAGCTCGATTATCTTTACCAAAACGTAATGATATTGGTAAAATTATCAATAAAATGTGGCCTTAGATTATGTTATAAAATTCGGTTAATGTGGTAAAATTATGCAATTGTATAATGATATAAAACCATTTAATACCAATACCAATGTATATATACCAATGTATGAAATCATTAAAATCATATAATACCAATGTATAAAAACCATTTATTCGGTAAAATTTACTTCGCAGTTTTGTATATTTTACTAAATGTGTGGAATAAGAATTATAATTTTGAAAAGCAGAATTTTCGGTGAAACATTACATAATAAACGGAAAAAACTACAAATGAATTATTTAAATACCGTATATTTTGGTTTTATTACCAGAATGATAGTTTTTTTTAAACCAGAAATGTCATTTCAATACTGCACGATAATTAAACCAAAAGTGTTTTCTCCTTGTTCATTTTTTGGGGAACTATTTTTCAAATATCTGTTATTTTTAGATCAGAGTGTACGTATAATGTTTTTAGCCATAATGATGTTTAAAAAATTTAACTATTTTATTTATTTAAAGGTGATAGAGTATGTATTGAGCCTGGCATAGGATGTGGGAGATGCGATTTGTGTAGAAAAGGAAAGTATAATATTTGTCCCGAAGAGAGATTTTGTGCTACTCCGCCGACTGATGGTACACTGTGTCGCTACTTTTGTCATGACGCTGACTTTTGCTACAAGTAATTGTTTTCAAATTCATTTAAAAAGTGGTTTGAAGGTAAATTTATATGATTATTTACAAATTCATTTGAAACGTGATTTGAAAGTAAATTTATGTAATTGTTTTCAAATTTATTTGAAAAGTGGTTTGAAGGTAAATTGAAGTACTTGTTTTCAATTTCATTTAAAAAGTGATTTGAAGGTAAATTTATATATTTGTTTTCAAATTCATTTGGAACGTGATTTGAAAGTAAATTTATGTAATTGTTTTCAAATTTGTTTGAAAAGTGGTTTGAAGGTAAAATTAAGTACTTGTTTTCAAATTCATTTGGAACGTGATTTGAAAATAAATTTTTGTAATTGTTTTCAAATTTGTTTGAAAAGTGACTTGAAGGTAAATTTAAGTACTTGCTTTCAACTTCATTTAAAAAGTGATTTGAAGGTAAATTTATATAATTATTTAATTTCTGTAATTGTTTTCAAATTCCGTTAGAAATTATTTTGAAGGTAAATTTGTGTAATTACTTTCATTTTCGAGTGATTCAGATGAATCATATTTAAATTAAATCGTATTTAAGTTCAATGCAATTTTTAACTTATTGGGATCATCCTGCTTGCTCTGAGCTGTAGATGAAGAAGAAAAAAAAGTTTAATGCGTGATTTGAAACATGCTTTTCTTCCACATATTTTGCTTTCTTCGTGTGAAATCAAAAATATTTTTTTACTCCTAAGTCTAGAAGAACCTCTGAATTGTTTTTTTCTTCTTTTTTTAGCAAGAATTTGATTAATTTATTTATTTTTGAATTTTCGTTTAAAAGATAAGCAGAATATTGCTTTTTTTTCCTTGTTTAATCGCAGCTTCTCTAGCATTGCTGTCTAAGACAGCGAAAACAATTTTTTTTTTGCATTTTAAACTAACAATCTGACACGGAATGTGTTTAGAATCCTCTCAACAGTTTTACCAAACTAGGAGAATTAACGAAAAATTAAACAGTATCCAGCGAATACCACTCTTAACTATCACGAATGCCTATGCTACAACGAGCACAAAGGCAATCCAGATACTGGCGGGTGTTATGCCAATTAGTCTGAAAATCGTGGAGGACATCTTTTGCAAAAGGGTGAGGTGGGGCTGGAGACTCGAGGACATAAATTATACTCTACCAATTGATTTTGATCATAACATTGATTTTGAGAAACCAGCCCTAGAGCATCCATCAGATTACATTGCCTTGCCCTGGGGATATAGCAGCCCTAAAGATCAGGGAGTGGAGATCTACACTGATGGCTCTCGGATGGAGGCAGACTGTCCGAATAAATTCAGGACTTTACACGCAATGATAGTCAAGAACAACGGTGTCACGATTTTCAAAGCCTCCACTAGAGTCACTGATAGCACCAACATATTTATTGCAGAGCTGTTGGCAATCAAGTCTGCCCTGATATGGCTACGTCAACATGATATTACACATGCAACGATTTTTTCAGACTCACTGTCATCCCTCCAGGCCCTGGCTGACCCAGAACCCAGTTCCAAATTTATAGAATAGACTAAAAAAATTTGGAATGAGAACACTATTTTGAACTGGGTAAAAGCACATGTGGGGATCCAGAGCAATGAGGAGGCAGACAGGGCAGCAAAGGAGGCCATTGATTCTGACAGTGTAGATCTCCAGGTTCTGAAGACCCCCAATCAAACCAAAACCGAAATCAAGCAATATTTAATGGCAAGGTGGAAAACCAATTGGGAAAATTCTGAGAAAGGCAGGCATACATTTAAATTCATTAAGACCCCGTCAACTACAAGGTTGCAAACTAATTTCTATTTTAACCAATTTCTGACGGGGCACGGAGTGCTCGGAGTACACCAAAGCAAATTTTTTAATAAATCAGATATTTGCTCAAACTGTAACCAAAGACAAACCATAGAGCATCTTTTATATAATTGTGATCGGTACCGGACACTCCGAAGAAATTATTTTTTCCAAAAAACAGACCAACAAATTTTTGCAGACAAGGTCTGTAGAGAAATTATTAAGATTATCATTAAAACTACTCTTGAGGAACATATAGCATTAATAAACGAAATTGACAATAACTAAAATTTTAACCTGCTTAATTTAACCACCTTGCCAAAACTTTTTTTTTTGGATCACATTGCCATTTTAGTGTTTTAACTTGACTTTGCATTTTACACATGCTTTAGGTTTGTTTACAACCTTTGGATTTTAATACATTTGGTATTTTACATTGCGATTGTATTTTATACACGGTTTTTAGATTGTTACACACCCCCTTTTAGCTCTTACCTTTTAGTATCTATTGGTATTTTATCCTCTGTATTTTTTTTTGGTACTTTAATTGAATTTACTGTGCTTTACTTGTTGTTCTACATTTTAACTACTTGTTACTACTTCACCCTCACTATTTTGGTTCTACCAGCATGATTCAAGCTGGCTTGATTGGCTGGATCCTTTCAATGCTCAATTTGCAAGTGTATACATCTGTGATTTTGTCTCAGTTTTAACCTATCAATTTTAGCACTATATTCATTTATGTTATTTTATCCTTTCACCTTTTGGTGGTTTTATGAGTTGTATTTACGGCTGTTTTTGGTGCAATTGTTGGATTTTTTGTCTTGTATTGAGGGGTCCACCAGCTCTGGCTCACAGCTCACTCAGTTTTTACTGGTTGTCTCAGGGTTAATAATTTTTGTATTTTTATATATATAAATTTTGTATTTTATTTATATAAGGGTTAATAATTTTTGTATTTTATATATATATAATTTTTGTATTTTATTTATATAAGGGTCTGTTGACCTATTTCAATGATCCACTGTATTTGGCGTATGGGCCTATTGGCCTAGGCCCCTGTATAATTTCAAATTACCAAACTGTAGAGGTAAATACAATGCAAATATAGGCGGCTCTCATCGAATTGCGACTGTTTTTATTTTATTTTATGCACTGAGAGAAAGAATTTCCTAGTTTTAAATAAAGGGATCTTATTATATTATAAAAAAAAACGAGAGTTATCATGTATCAACATTCAAAGCTTCCAACCATCCAACTATCCATCAGTCACACTCTCAAAAACTCCTCGGCAATCAAACTCTCCAGCAATCACATTCTCAAAATCTCTCCAATAATCAAACTCTTCAGCAGGCACACTCTCAAAAACTCTTCAGCATTCAATCTCTCCAGCAGTCACATCCTCAAAATCTCTCCAATAATCAAACTCCTCAGCAGACACATTCTCAAAAATTCTCTTACAATCAAACTCTTCAGCAGACGCACTCTCAAAAACTCTTCAGCAAATAATTTCTCCAGAATCACATCCTCAAAATCTCTCCAATAATATAATCAAACTCTTCAGCAGACACACTCTCAAAAACTCCTCGGCAATCAAACTCTCCAGCAATCACATTCTCAAAATCTCTCCAATAATCAAACTCTTCAGCAGGCACACTCTCAAAAACTCTTCAGCAATCAATCTCTCCAGCATTCACATCCTCAAAATCTCTCCAATAATCAAACTCCTCAGCAGACACATTCTCAAAAATTCTCTTACAATCAAGCTCTTCAGCAGACACACTCTCAAAAACTCTTCAGCAATCAAACTCTACAGCAATCACATTCTCAAAATCTCTCCAATAATCAAACTCTCCAGCAGACACACTCTCAAAAACTCTCTAACAATCAAACTCTCTAGCAATCACACTCTCAAAAACTCTCTTACAATCAAACTCTCTTGCAGACAAACTCTCTTGCAGACAAACTCTCAAAAACTTTCCAACATTCAAACTCTCCCGCAGTCACGCTCAAAAACTGTCTAACAATCAAAATCTAAAGAAGAAATTAAAGAAAAATAAAAAATCTAAGAATCCACACTGTCAAACTCTCTTCAACAATCAAACTAGTAACCAAGTAAACAGAAGGATTACTTAGTACTACGTATGTAAAAACTTAAGCAGTGTTGCAGTGCAAATCTTCTTTCACTATCATTTATTTTTACTTATGTTTCATAAGTTTCATTTTATAGCTACTTCTATAATTTTTCGAAAAGCAAATTGAAAGATTTTTACTTGCAAATTCATTCTTTCTTTCTTTTTTTATTTATTTTTTAAAAATTAATATAGAGAAAATCTTAGATGAGTGAATTATTTATTAATATGACTACTTGAAACCTCATATTAATAAATTTACCTCATATTAAACCACCATTTCTATAAACAGCTACAAATGAATAAAATATCATAATTGTGGCTTTAAAGTTGAAATGTAAGGTTACCGGAGTTGATGGTTAATTTTTCAACTGATTAATCTAACACAGTTTTTTTTATCTATATTTCTATCAAGCATGTTTGTGAAGTTACCCTTCATTTTTTCAATGTTACTAGCGAATTATATTAAAACTCTTTGATAAAAAACTTTATCCATGCTTTTTTATAAAAAAAGTTAAGATCATAAAGCAAGAATTATTTACGTGTTCCTTAAGTTTCGGCACCACGTTCTTCCTCACTAAAATATTCCAGAATATCTCACTAGCCTCACTACACCGTTGAAGCTGGAAGCTAACACAATGCATAAAAGGGGGGATATAAGAAGAAAAATCTTAGTATATAATTAAACGAAGTAGTTAATAAATGAATAGTGCAGCAGGAAAATCTAGTTAAATAATTAAACAGAAAAAGAGAGATAAGAAAAAAAAGATGTATGGGATACATTGCACTTATCGCTACATGGCCCCTATAGTACAGAGACCACAATAGATTAGAGATCTTTATACCCACTGAGTTCTCCCCATACCTATTGATCTCTGTAGTATAGAGATCAGTGGTACGAGAGCTCGACATTCTCCCTGGCCCGAGCCCCTGGAAAATGGTCATTTAAAGAACTACGAACGAAAACTTCGTATTTCCGCAACCAGAAGAGTTTCAGCCACATGTCTTTTTGCAACAAGATGGTGCACCACCTTATTGGGGTATCATCGTTCGTAGTTATTTGAATGACCATTTTCCAGGAAAATGGATTGGGCGAGGAGGTCCAATTCCTTGACCACCCAGATCACCTGATATAACGCTGCTGGACTTTTTTCTTTGATATGATATATGGGCTATTTGGCTATGATATACTCGTATATTGTAAAAGATCGTACGAATTAAATTTCTGTCTGACGTTATAAAGGACAATGCTTACAGGAGGATCGTGTTGAACACTGATGACCTAAAAGCCAGAATTACAACCGCAATAGCCTCTGTAGATGCCGACATGCTTGCCGCTACCTGGCGTGAAATTGACTATCGATTTGATATTCTCCGTGCGACGAAGGGGGCACACGTGGATGTTCATTGACAAGGGTCATGAAACTTTTTGAGTCTATATAACCACTTATGTTATTAATTTTAATCTATCTTTATTATTTTATAAGTTATTAAACATCAAAATGGGTCCGGGACTTCATGAACACTCTGTATATCCTACTAAGTTACATTATATTTGGGATATTTTAACGTTGTTCATTTTTATAGGTAATCAAACTATACTCTGTTGCAAGTTAAAAAAAAAACCATATTCTCTATGGAGAGAGCCTATTTGCATCTAAGTAAGCGTCAAATGGAAGCCATGCTCCAAGCGCGAACGTGTATCAGCATCATAATTCTTGAAACGACGTTGCCTCCTTTTTGCTTGCTTTCTTATCAACAACAATAATCAATTAACAAGTAATAATAATTAATAAAAGTGATAACCAAAAATCGTAAAAAATATACGTCTTTCTGTTTGCATTTAAAGAAACTGACGAAAGGATAATGAATATTGTTTCTCGTAGATGATTTTCTTCTACATCGAAACAATAGTAAAAACTCTCCATCTTACATTTGATTTGTTAAGAGTACGTCAGTATGTGGCTCGCCATTTTCAGTGATCCAATCAAATCCAATGTTCTTGCAACTCCTTATAGCTGCTTCTTTATAGCGAATGAATGTTCTCCTTATTTATCGAAATATGTCGCCAAGTCTAGGATAATAATAAGACTGGGAAACTATAACCTTTTTTAATAATGCTGTGGTATATGTCGTAAAAGATCGTACGAATTAAATTTCTGTCTGACGCTTGACTTTTAAAAGCTTCTATAATATCTCAAAAGTATCTTTGTTTAATTTGATAATGGGATAAAACGGAACAATATACATAAAACCGCGGATGATTACTTAAATCCGAATAACACATTGGTCTTTTTTAACTTGTGACGGAGTATAGTGCTGCTATTTTTCGGGATTAGGCCTCTATAGTCCGAAAAAACCATGAAACAAAAAGTTTAAAATATTTTTTTAAAAAAAAAGCTGAATTTTTTTTTACATGAGCTGTAGAATAATAGTTTAGTAAAAAGTTTAAAAAAGAAGCGCAATTTTGCTTAACTTTATTACCTGATTTTTTGATTGATTGATTGTTGTTGTTGTTAATTTACGTCGCTCTAGAGCTGCACAATGGGCTATTGGCGACGGTCTGGGAAACATCCCTGGAGGATGATCCGAAGACACGTCATCACAATTTTGATCCTCTGCAGAGGGGATGGAACCCCCGCTTCAGTAGCTCGACGACCTGCACGCGAAGTCGAGCACTTTACGGTAGAACAGTTTAACGAGGACCAATACCGCACACCCTCGGTCCTTACGCAGGCTGATCCAAGTGGTCACCCACCCGCACACTGACCGTAGCCAGTGATACTTGACTTCGGTGATCTGCTGGGAACCGTGTCTTAACGATTAGTACACTGCGGGACTTTTTGATTGAGTAAACATGACATTGCTTTCTGATTATATGAAATAAAAAATTAAACGATTCGAAAATTTTCAATTTCACTACACAAGTTCTATATTGACAGTCCGCAATTTAATTTTAATATTTAACTGTATCTATAGACTTCTATAAATTTGTCAGACGTAATTGCAAATAAAATAATTAATGAAAATTTAAATATTATTCAATTTCTTTAAAAACAACTACAGATTGCCTGATCACGTGACATTAGAAGAAGGTGCTTTGACGGAGCCACTGTGTGTAGCAGTTTATTCTTGCCGCAGAGCAGGTGTTACTGCTGGTCAATATGTACTCATATGTGGAGCTGGTATGTAATATGTGTCTAACATACTAGTTAATAGTTACATACTTACATAGTTTATTAAAGAAAAAACTGAAAATGTTTCATAACATATAAATTACACAATAGAGACTTTTTTTTTGTTAAATTTGCACGAGTACCAGATCTTGCACTAATTGGGTGTGAGGGTTTCAAATCTGAAATTAGTTTTACTCCTAAAGCAACAAATTTTTTTAAATGTCATTTTTATTATATTTTTTATCGAAATGTATAAGTTTAAAAACGTTATATACAACAATGTCGGGAAAATGTTGCAAAAAATATCTAGGGTACAGCATTAGTATTAAAATCATTTAAAAACTCATGCCCGTAAATGTTATCTTACGCGGTTAGGGGCGTTTCGTCTATTATGACCTGCTCAGATCCACACGAAGAAACAGTTCATAATAGGTAAGCTCCCCTAGTAGCGTGCGACTTAATTTCCTGGAATGGGTTGCTATGCACTTTTAATCCTAATGCTGTGCATTGACTCTCTAAGAAGTTTGTCTCAATATCTATGCGGCCGCCTGTAATATTTAACGTTTATAAACTTGTACATTTAGTCAAAAATAGACTAAAAATGCCATTAAAAAATCGGTAGCTTGGAGAGAAAAACTGATTGTAAATCTAAAATCAGTGTCGTGAAAATATCCATGAAGATCTGATAGAAAATCTCGTGCAATAGAAGGGAAAAAACGCCCACCCCCAGTGTTGTTAATTACCTTAAATAAATCTCGTTTTCACCTCGTATTCCTTTGGCTTGTAAATTATTCATCCAGTGAGACATATCTTAGCAAAACACTGTAATTTTTTATTAAGTTTGAAATGAAATGGACGCCCGGTGGCTGAGTGGTAGCGCTTTGAGCTACCACGCCACAGGTCCTGGGTTCGATCCCCGGTCCGGGCAAGGTTGACTCAGCCTTTCATCCCTTCAGTGGGTCGATAAATGAGTACCAAGCATGCTTGGGAACTAAACATTGGGGGTTTTCGCGTTCGGCTGACCATCTAACCGGAACATCTTCTTCTACACCTCAGAGCCTAAGGTCAAGAAAACTGAGATGGTCACAGTAGGCCTTGGTCCTTTATGGGCTGTCCCGCCACTGAGTTTAGTTTTTTTTAAAATGAAATGGTCAAGTTTGTTGAAGTAATAGGACGCTGCTTTATTTTATAGGTCTGTTCTCAAGGTGTTTTTAAAACTGGAATTTGAAAACAGATTTTTGCTCTTGCAGAAATAGTAGCATAACGCAATTGCTGCCCAACGCGTTATCAGGACAACAGTGTTCTTAATACAACGATAATGCTCGATAGAATCCTCTTTAATACCTCTCGGATTGGAAATTATTCATTTTTTCCTTATTTTAAAAAAAAACGCGTTCAAATTTTAGTAGGTTATTGCCATTCAAGCATTGCGGCTTCTCAAGAGGACGCTATAGCGTGCGAAAAACCTTTCATCGGAAATTCTCTTTCACCTCCATGAGTAATTTAAAATTTATAGTATTGAAAAAGTTTAGTTAAACCAAGAATAATCCATGAAATTTTACGTATTGAAAAAAAATTAAAATAATATTAAAATGAAAATAAATTATGAGAAAATAATTTGAGATTATGAAATGGAGAAGTTCTCTTCCAGTATTTTTTTTTACATTTTTGTATTCAATTTCTTTTTCTGTGATTGAAATCCATGGGCCGAACTTTAAGATAAGACCTAGGCTTGCCCAATGATCATGAACGAACTTGATAAATTTTATCTCTTATTAATTTCAAGAGTTCTTATTCACCGGTTTGCATCACTTAATAACCTTATTGTATCTTCAACTGCAACTCCTTTTCCAGAATGAGCTACCTCTTTAGCATCAAATTGCCAGATTGAAGGTTTTCAAACCAGTTTTTGCCCACTTTTCATCTTCATCACCTTCATGCACATCTGATAATTTTTTTCTTGATTTAGCAGCATTTTTACTATTTAGATATAAAAAAAAATTAGCCGAAAATGCAGTTTTTCACTTTTTATATATAAAAGGCCCCTTATCTAAATGCATATTAAAGGCCCCCTAAATATGTATAAAAGGCCCCCTTATCCAAAATATATTTAAATATTCTTCCGTTTCAAATTGTGTTGCATATAAGTATAATTAATTTAACATGCAAAGCTAAGAGTCGATCAAAAATTTATATTACATGAATTGAATTCCATTTTTTAGAAAAGAAATTTTTATATTAGTGTTTATGTTAAAAGTCCATGAGAAAAAACCAGTGTCTTGTAAATCATAACTCACTCAGCTTTGAAAAATATTTCAATGGAAGGCCATGAATTGTTATGTGGGTATCAATTGTGTGGGTACCAATACCATTGGCGGGAGTGTATCAAATGTCAAAGTCATCTCCATATCAACGCCATCCTTAGATATAGTTATGAATGAAGATACAAAAGGAAGGAAAGTTTCCCTTAAAAAATTATCTTCCCGATACAATTATTTCAGATTAAGCACTAAAACGGGAGACGAAGAATTGGTAGTGGTGTACGAAAAAAAGAACTGGAAAAATGTCCTATAAAAATTTTGTTTGAATTCAAACACAGCAAATATAAGATTTCTATTTCCTGATATACAATTCTAAGCCTAATTCTGTTTGAACTCTACAAATATTCATTTTAATTTCCTTTCAGGTCCAATTGGATTGACTACTATTTTAGCATGCAAAGCTATGGGCGTGTCTAAAATTTGTATTACAGGTTAGGTTTTTTTTTTTATTGTATGTTGATATTTATCATTTTATGAATGGATTTATGGTGTTATTTAAAATGACAATACTAACCCCACATTATTTCTCTTATTAAATAATACTACAAAATGGAGAATCAAAGTAATTAGTTCAGTCGATAAATACCTAATCAGAGGTTATTCAATACAACTTTCGTTTTTATGACACTCAAGATAATGTCTCTATTTTTTTTGTGAATATTTATATCATTGTGAAACTAGCTGTACAATGGCATGCATTGTATTTTAAACATTGACTGTTTTTGAAAGAGTGGTACGCGCCATAATTGACTTTATCTTTCGGTTTGAAATCATTGCTCTGGCAGTGCTTTGAGCCCTCCGAACACACATTGGAGCAGATCTCAAGTACAGGGTGGGTGGTGCTATATCTTATAGTTGTTGTCAACTTATTCATGCGCTATATGGAATTTAAACCTGTCCCTGTTGATTGTATAAATAGTATCATGGCTTAGTCCTATTGCTCCATCAATATAGTCTGCTATTACAAGACCTTCCCTCTCCTTGAGTTTAATACTTTTCTCAAAATGTTAACATTGCCTATTCATTTCCAAATAGCATACACGATTATTTCATGAAGGTTGTAACGTATCAAGCTATATTAAGAAACAGTTCTTTGTTTTATTAAAAAAACACTTATTTCACACTACAATAAATACAGTAACGACATTAAATTATCCGTAACGGGTTTATAATAATCTTTCAATAAAATATAGAAAATCCCGTAACGGGTTAGAATAAACTTACAAATTCCAAAAACCAACAACTACTCCAAAATATCAAAAACTCTCTGTTGTTCCATCAAAATTGTTATTCTAATTTTATCGCTTGCTTTTTCTTTTCTCTTTATGTGTTTATTTTATTTTATTCGCGCTTTTGCTAGCCCTTTATTTTTTAACATTTATACTTTTATTCATGTTTCTGCTAGCCTATTGTTTTTTTAATATTTTTAGACTTTATAACTCTCTCCCTTGGAAGAACTTTTCCATGGAAAACAAAGGAATAGTTTATGAATCTGTTTGAGTACTTCCTTAAACTTTAGGTTGAAATCAATGCACTATGTTACAATCAAAACATTTCACATTTATAATTAAATTTTATAATTGTCAAATTAAATGTAAGATACTATTTTTACATTAGAAGTGATGTATAATAATTAACTTTGAAACTAAAAATCACTAGATTATTCTTCGACTTTTGCTGTATACATAAGTAGACAATTCACTTGTAACTCAATTTAGATATCAAACTAAAATATTCAAGATAAAATTAGAATGTAAATAAATATTATAATTTAACTTCACGTAAAATAAATACAATGAAATATAATTATTTACATACATTCAATGTCTAAAGACTGAAGCTAACCAGACTTTTTTTTTAAACTGCTTTTTTTTTATCTTGGTATCACTAGTTTTAAATCCAAACAATATACTTAACACTTTTAAACCTCACATAATTAGATCCTAACTCAATCTTAATAATATTATATGCATAATTTAAAAAATAAGATGATTTAAGAACACTAGCACTTTTCTCTACAATCAAATTCGCTTATCATTTCTGTTTCATTTTCAAGTTCACTGAAGAGCCAAAAAAATTGGTATACCTGCCTAATATCGTGTAGGGAAGCCCGTATCGAAAGCCCATATCGATGATGTTCCGTTGAATAGTTCGCACACTGACACTTGTTGATGGCCCAGCATTGAAATCTGCTGCAATTTGTGGAAGGGTTGCACGTCTGTCACGTTTAATGATTCTCGTCAATCGTCGTTGATCCAGTCTTGCTTGATCTTTTTCCGACAGCAGCGATGTCGTAGATTTGATGTTTTACCGGATTTTCGATACTCACGATATACTCGTGAAACGGTCGTGCGTGAAAATCCAAATTTCACTGCTATCTCGGAGATGCTATGTCCCATCTCCCGTGAGCCGACTGTAACACCACGTTCAAACTCACTTAAATCTGTATAACCTGGCATTGCAGCAGCAGTAACCGATCTAAGAACTGTGCTAGACACTCGTTGTCTTGTATACGCGTTGCCGATCGCAGCGCTGTGCTTTGATTGGCTCCATACCCCTTTATTTGCATACTCATGCGTAGACCAGGTTTTTTGGCTCTTCAATGTATAATCATTTTAAACACTTTCTAAAATTAAACTTAACTTGTTCAAGTTCAGAAACTTCAATATATGTTTCTTTTATATTTCCAGCTAAATTTAAAACTTTAATTCAAACTTCAATAGCAAGTAATTTCTTTACGTGTTAATTTTTAAAAAAAGTGAATCATACATATGAATAAGGAAATAAGACTAATCTGAACATAACATTACAACATAATATTTATAATTATATAAATAGAACTTGTAGCCGTAATTTTTGTGTTGGTCTTTAGCGTTACAATGTCGATGCACCGAATGTTTTTAGCTGAACTCGAAGTAGCAGAAATTGTGTAAAAATGTATTTCAATAAGGAAAAACTTGAGTAAATAAAGTAAGTAAATAAAGTATGTAACTAAAACATATCCACAGTCTATGTCGTTTATCTATTTCACAGTACATAATCTAATAATTCGTTCATATTTCAACCATTTTATGGATTTAGGCATAACAACAAAAAACATCCGGCTCTGGACAAAGTCTCGCGAAAGAAATTCTCGGCCTCAGTATATGTCGTTTATCTATTTTGCAGTACATTATCTAAGAACACGTTAAAAACAAAAAAAAACAACCTCCGGCAGTGGACAAACGCTTGCGATAGATTCTCGGCAGAATAATCACGCTTTTGTAACTTCCGTCGCGAAGGGGTAAATCAAAATCAATTATATTTGAGAAATATTTATTCATGCTAGGATGTATCCATGGAGGTATTTGCCTACGGAATTTGTTAAGGAAATAA
The DNA here is from genome assembly GCF_043381705.1 of Parasteatoda tepidariorum. Lineage (NCBI taxonomy): Eukaryota > Metazoa > Arthropoda > Arachnida > Araneae > Theridiidae > Parasteatoda > Parasteatoda tepidariorum. The sequence goes on along the minus strand of NC_092211.1, from coordinate 64,084,837 downwards.
CTGCATGCTTTCTGAACAGATTTCTCTTTTTTTAAAATGTTATTCTTAATTTATTAATGGTACTATTAATAGATATCAACGAGAATCGCCTAAAGGTCGCTAAGAGTCTGGGAGCCTCTTCTACGATTTGTGTGAAAGATTTAGAGATTAGTGATGTCGTAAAAGAAGTAGAAAGACAATTAGGATCCCTGCCTGATCGCACAATTGAGTGTAGTGGTGCACAATCTGGCGTTAGTCTTGGCCTCAAAGTAAGTACTAGAAAATGAATTGAGTAGCATCATTGATGTTAATTGAATCTAGATCAATAGCAGTGTTTTGTATAAGCATTGATCTGTATTGTATATTATATATGTATCTGTGTTGGTATTGCTAAAAGGAGCTACCTGAAGGAAAGAAGAGAATTCAGCTGAGTTTGCTAAGTCACCCCGAGGATAGGCTTAACTCTATCCTCGGGGTCAATTATATTCGGGGTAACTCTATACTCCAATGTTCTGCCAATGGGTGTGATTGCCCTCTTAATAAATTCTTCCAAAGTTCCCGAATCGTTTCAATAAAAAAAGAACGGAAAAAAATGGTGTTTCGGTAATTATTTATGATTTCGAATATTTACACTGTTAAGAGGACGCCATGCCACATGGGAAACATAGCCTCCATCACCATTTTTTACCTCCATAACCAATTTAAAAGTGAAAGTGTAGAAAATGTGAGTTCAGACAAACCTAGAGCACGCCATGAAATTTCAAATACTGAAAAGAAATTTTTAAAATATCAAAATGAAAATAAATTATAAGAAGATAACTTTGGATCACGCAATGGAAAATGCTCTTTTCCAATAATTTGTTTGCATTTTGATATTATAAATTTTTTTCAGCATCAGAAATTTAATGGCTTATTCTAGGTTTGCCTCTACTCACTTTTTCTTTCTTTTGTATTTCAAATTGGTAATGGAGGTGAAAGAAAGTTTGGGGTGAAAAGTTTCTTTCGTTGTGTGGCGTCCTCTTGAAAGAAGTTATGGTTCATTTTTAGTTATTATAAGAACTTAATTTTGGCTGCGGTGATTATTTTATGATGCCAAACAGTCTGCAAGTTCTGGTACTTTAAAAGTAGTTGAGTAGAAGAGTCGTTTTAAAAGTAGTTGAGTTTTCCATCTTTATTCTCCTTTTGTGAATAAATAGAATTTGGGTTTGATTTGGGGTCAGTACTGTTAGTTCAGGAGAGGCGGTTCCTCTCTGGTTAACTCTTGGAATCAAGTAAGAAAACGGGTGTTCGGAGGACGATAAGAGAACGGTAGCGGATTTTTATGACTCGATTGCGAGAGCTTCACATTTCTGGGGGTACGCGACCCGCAGCTGCATCTTTAGCTGCCTGGTCTGCTGCTTTATTACCGATTATACCTGTGTGTGCTGCCACGCAAATACATTAGGAGGCAGCACACACAGATATACACCGAAGAGTCATTACATTATGACCACCCTCCATCTATAACAATGGGCTCGCCTAGGTTTTCATGGTTTCTCGCCCAGGAACAATGTTTTGATGGGACACATTAGGACCCATAATCCTCATAGAACAATCCTTGACGTCCGTAAGCTACTTGAACATAGTTCATCCATACATGGCAACAGTTTTTCCTGCGGGGGATGGTGTTTAACAACAGGATAATGCACCATGTCATAAGGATTGAATCGTCGAGGAACATTCCAGTGACTTTCAAGTCATGTCTTGGCCCCGAAATTCACATGATCCTTATCCAATAGAGCATTTGTGGACCTACTTGGAAAACCAAATTCGTGTTGCCGCGCTACCCTCTCGCAATGTGAGGGAATTGCAGGACCAGTTGGTGAGTGCTTGGTACCAGATACCTCAGACTACCTATCAGCACTTTGTGGATTCAATGCCACGGCAGCAGTTTCGAGGGCTAAAGGTGGTCCTACATGTTATTAGCAGGGTGGTCATAATGCAAAGGCTCTTCGGTGTAATTAGTAATGAAACAGCAGACTAAGCAGTTAAAGACGTAGCAGCTGGTCACGGTACCCCCAGTCATGTAAAACTCCCAACATCGAGTCTTAATACTCAACGAGTACATGCAAAATACGTGTTCGTGAAATCCGTGGAATGGAAAGATTTACAGTAGGTCGCCAAGCAGAACCATGAATACAGAGATTTGGAGAAAATTTCCATTCCCTTCAGATCTATGTCTAAATTGGGAAAATGGCCTCACTATAGAGTTGTGCAGCTTTCTATCCGAGATATTCTGATCGATGTCATTCCAAAGGTCCTCTTTCCTTAATTAATTTTTAAAGTTAGTAGCTAACCATCTTGGCTTCTCCTAATGTCATTAAAAACAATAACAATTCTCTTAACAATAGGCCCATTGAATCAGAAATTTAATCTTTCAATCTTATAAAAGTCGTTGAACAGCAGACCCAATTTAGGTTTTGCGAATAGTAATTTAAGCTCGTGAGTCTTTCTTCTAAAAGGCAGAAACATTTCAGTCAAATTATATTATCTCTTTATAATATTGCAGCATATACGTGTGTAAAATTCTCGTTTTTCGTAACTCGTTCTTCATTAGGAGGTAAAAAGTAAATTATCAATAAATTAATATTACTAAAAACTACAAAATCCACAAAATTGAAAGGAATATACTAGCAAAATTTAAGATAATTCAAATATTTTTTATTATTTGCTGCGCTTTCCATTGACTTTAAGTTATTAGTTTAAGCAAACATGTATTTGGACATTCCTTCCATCAAGATAAAAAATAACAATAATAATTATAATTTGGCATACTTTCAAAACATTTGTCCCAATCAAGTAATTTTTCCATAAAAAACTTACCAAATAAAAAATAACAATACCTATAATATATTTGTAGTTCATTAAAACAGCACCCATTTTATTTTATTATCGTCGCTGACATGCCGACCTAATTTAGGGCTTACGACTACTAACTCCGCAGCCTTGTAATTTTGAACTCAATCCAGGAGACAAGGGAACTCGTAGATAAAGTATTGGGAGAAACTTGCCTTCATGGAAGACGTTTTGATAAAACTAACCCATATTTGCTTTACAAGATGAGGAAAAACACGAAAACCTCCCACGGTTAGCCTGGCTGCAAGAAGACTCTGACCCATGTTCTGTCTACCACTGAGGATATTTTACGTCAGCACTGTGGTATGAGAGAGCCGGGTGCAGAAATCGTATTGATCAGCCATCACTGGGATTCGAACCCAGTTCACCTCATTGGAAGGCGAACGCTCTATCCACTGAGCCACCACAGCTGTAATCCGGATATCTAGTAGTGTCCGGACCCTACTAGATATCTGATCGATCAAATGTCTCATATCTGCTGGAGCCGACCGGCCTGTGTAAGGGGTAGGGAGCTGTCCTTATATCAGAAAGGTCCTGGGTTCGAATCCCGGGCAAGGCATGGATGTTTCTTTCTCTCTCTCTGTGTTCTATGTCCTTTCTCCTTTGTGTGCGAATGTGTGTGAATGTGACCAGCTCTATAAACGGGTTGTGGTTGTGTGAATGGAGTGGCAGAAGTCGAATTCCTGGTCATAGATGGCGCCACTGAAAAACAGGAACAATCGCACCCCCACTGCCTAAACAGGTATACGACAAAAAAATGTCTGCTAGATTTAGTTTACGACTGACTATGAGTTAAGTAAAGTGGGGCTTATTTTGTCATTTTGAGAATTTCTTTTCTATTAATTTCAATTTATTTATATTTCAAGGCTACTGCACCAGGAGGTTTGCTTATGTTAGTTGGAATAGGATTATGTGATATAAAAATACCTATTATAGAAGCCACAGTTCGAGAAGTTGATGTGCGTGGAAGTTTACGCTATGCAAACTGTTATCCAGCAGCCTTAGAGCTAATTGCAAGTGGAGCGGTGGACATGAAGCCTTTGATTACCCATAAATTCTCATTAGAGGAAAGTGAAAAAGCCTTTGAGATTGCTCATTCTGGAACTGCTATTAAGGTCATGATCTATTGTGAAAAAGATTGTCAATATTAGCATTTTGTTTGATTTATTATTCGCTTCCCTCAATAAAATATGCTGAGTAGTTAACGTTGATTGTAGTTTTTATTTTGAAAAAAAAAAGGGAAACAAGCCATATTTTTTAAACTTTTTCATAAACTTTTTATTATTTAATTAAAAAAAATGATTGTGTTCGAAGCCGAGAGTTAGATACTCAATTGACAATTGCATCTGGCAACAACTAAAATATTTTAACAATTGTTAATCAAATGAAAATCAAAGTGATTATTAAAAACTGTTAACTATCAAAAAACAAAGTAAGATACAACTGAGCTTAGTTCTATGCCTTGAGCCTGCCTATTTGAGGATGAACACCATACTTTGAAGACATGTAACTTTTATCTTTACCTTAAGAGGGCGCCATACCAAAGGAGAAACTTTTCATTGCAATTTTTTTCATCTCCATTATTAATGTAAAATTCAAAGTGTAGAAAAAGTGAATTCAGACAAACCTTGAGTAAGTCCTAAGGTTTTAAATACTGAAAAGAAATTTTCAAAATTTCAAATTGAAAACAAATCATGAGCAGATGATTTATAATCACGCAACGGGAAAGTTCTCTTTCAGTAATTTGTTTTCATTTTCATGCAATGAAGTATTTTTTTTCAACAATTGAATCTTCATGACGTACTATAGGCTTGTCTGAACTCAATTTCTCCATACTTTAAATTTTAAATTTTTTATGGCGGTAAAAGAGAATTTGTAGTGAAAAGCTTCTTCTGCGATATAGCGCGCTCTTAACGCGATATTTTTTAAAGCATATATTATGGTATGAAGCATATGTTAAGTTTCTGCCATAACTTCACATAATCATGCTGTAGGCATGCGACTTGAAGTTATGGCAGAAGAAACTAAATCAAACATAAAACACCAGTTTTAGAGGGACCTAATGACAAATGAATATTGTACTCAAATTGAAAACTTTTGCCTTGATTTTTTTTCTAAAGTATTTCCAACGGGAAATTTTTAAGAATGTTTCAAAAATACTGTGTTTTTTATTTCATTTTGAAATTCATTATAATGTACAAAGGCATCTTTCGCAAAAAATTTGGAATAGCTAATATTGCCTAAAATTATTTTTGAAAATCGACATGTACTAATGATGCCGAATGATGATGCGTTAACTGTCAGTGCTTAGGACAGGCGATTAATTATTAATTTTAAAGAAAATTATAAAACAAAAATGTCAACCCTTTGACACATAATTTTTACACGTTCTCATTTTTTGTATTATACACTCTATAACAAAAAAATCGACGCACCAAGAAGGAGATGTCCGATTGAAATGAAAATTGGTGGATAGGAAGGCAATGCACAGAATTGTAAATGATTGAAATTTCAGAACAATTGAATAATTTATTGCAGAGTTACAGTAAGAAGTTCAATAAGGTGTTGACCCGCCTCTAGCCTGGATACAAGCTGCCNATGTCATTCCGTCACATATGGAATTGCCCAACTATCAAAAAACAAAGTAAGATACAACTGAGCTTAGTTTTATGCCTTGAGCCAGCCTATTTGAGGATGAACAACATACTTTAAAGACATGTTGTAACTTTTATCTTTACCTTATGAGGACGCCATACCACGGGAGAAACTTTTCATTGCAATTTTTTTCACCTCCATTATTAATGTAAAATTCAAAGTGTAGAAAAAAGTGAATTCAGACAAACCTTGAGTAAGTTCTGAGGTTTTAAATACTGAAAAGAAATTTTCAAAATTTCAAATTGAGAACAAATGACTTAGAATTACGCAACGGGAAAGTTCTCTTTCAATAATCTGTTTTCATTTTCATGCAATGAAGTATTTTTCTCTAAAAATTGAATCTTCATGACGTACTATAGGCTTGTCTGAACTCAATTTCTCGATACTTTAAGTTTTAAATTTTTTATGGCGGTAAAAGAGTATTTGTAGTGAAAAGCTTCTTCTGCAATATAGACTGCTCTTAACGGGATATTTTTTAAAGCATATATTATGGTATGAAGCATATGTTAAGTTTCTGCCACAACTTCACATAATCATGCTGTAGGCATGCGACGTGAAGTTATGCAGAAGAAACTAAGACAAACATAAAACACCAGCTCTAGAGGGACCTAATGACAAATGAATATTGTACTCAAATTAAAAACTTTTGCTTTGATTTTTTTCTAAAGTATTTCCAACGGGAAATTTTCAAGAACGTTTCAAAAATACTGTGTTTTTTATATAATTTTGAAATTCATTTTAATGTACAAAGGCATCTTTCGCAAAAAATTTGGAATAGCAAATATTGCCTAAAATTTACCTTTGAAAATCGACATGTACTAATGATGCCGAATGATGATGCGTTAACTGTCAGCGCTTAGGACAGGCGATTAATTGTTAATTTTAAAGAAAATTATAGAACAAAAATGTCAACCCTTTTACACATAATTTTTACACGTTCTCATTTTTTGTATTATACACTCTATAAAAAAAAATCGACGCACCAAGAAGGAGTTGTCCGATTGAAATGAAAATTAGTGGATAGGAAGGCAATGAACAGAATAGTAAATGGTTGAAATTTCAGAACAATTGAATAATTTATTGCAGAGTTACAGTAACAAGTTGAATAAGGTGTTGACCCGCCTCTAGCCTGGATGCAAGCTGCCACATGGCGTGGCATAGACCGATAAGGCTCCCGGATGGTCTCTTGCGATATTTCCTGTCAAATTCGATCCAATAGTCGAACGAGGTCACCAACATTCCGGGTCAGATGCAATCGCTTTCCCATCATATCCCAGACATGCTCGATGGGAGAGATATCTGGTGATCTGGCAGGCCAAGGAAGAGTTTGACAAGCTTGCAGACAGTTCATAGCAACACGTGCCGTATGTGGTCTGGTATTGTCCTGCTGAAAAACCAACCCTGGGCCCTGCAAAAGGAACGGTAGCAAAACAGGTCTTAGGATGTCGTCGACGTACCGCTGTGCAGTAAGTGTACCTCTAATGACGACCAAAGGGGTCCGGCTGTCAAAGGAAATATCACCCTAGACCATAATGCCTTGTTGAGGACTGGTGTGGCGTGCAATGGTGAGGGCAGGATCCCCCTTCCCTCTGCCCAGTGCGTCCCCAAACACGTCTTCGATGATCGTTAGGACACAGTTCGTCGCTAAAGACTATACGTCCCCAGTCGGCATCATTCCAGCCATATCTGTTCAAAACATTCATGCATATGAAATTTCAAAGCAATCGGATGATTGCTTCTTGGTGCGTCGATTTTTTTGTTATAGAGTGTATTTATGTCAAAATAGCGGAAAAATATTATATTTATCATTTATGTAATTTATGGCTATGAAAGACAGCCTGAAACACTGGTGTATTTTACTGCCTTAAAGGTAAATCTTCCAGACACGGCTCACTTCCAAACAATAACTTTTCAAATATGCACTTAATATTTGCAGTTATTTAGATCGAAGAGAAACAGATATTAATTAGTGATCTTTCTTTTATTTGTAAAAAAAATTTTTTTTTAAATTTAGAATGCGAATTAAGAAATTTTTTTTCAGAATATTTTTTTTTTTTTTTTTTTTTCCTTTCGGATTTTTATATTTTAGTATAAATATAATTCCGATAATAAAACAGATTTTTCCCGCAACTATTAAACTGTTTTTTGTAATTAAAAGTACCAAAATATATTTTTGGTTGTAATTATTGTAATATTGTACAAGAGCGTCAGAAAAAATATATACAAAAGGGACTGTGTGTCAAAGGTTTAAAATATGAGGGGTGAGAAAAATTCATTTGAATGATTAAAAAAGTTGAAAATAATTCGCAAAAAAGTCAACAAAATTAAAATTAAATGTCGAAATGCTATACTAATTGGTTAAATGTGAAATAACTTGTGAAAGTGAATTAAAAAAATAAATATGTCGGAATATTATTTCAACACTCGTTCCCGTCTCTGAAAAAAAGAAACTGCTAATCTCTCACCCCTTATCAGTGGCGACAATGTTTGCTGTTTAGACACCCCCTCATACAACTTGGACAAATTTCCAACTTTTACTCTATTTATTTTTTCTAATCAGTGTTTCTTAGTCTTCATTGTTATTTATCTCAATATTTGATGATGATACTCTTCTTTCTTATCTGATTCTCAAGGTGACGGGTGATAGCAAAAGAATAAATTAAAGCTGATAATTCAATTAAAAAAAATTGTCTAAATTATGTGATCAATAAATTGAGGAAAAGGAAAGTTTTTTTTTAAAGAAAGCTGTTTACATTCTCAGGAGAAAATTAATTTAAGATGGAAATTGAAAATTCGTCTGCGGTGTTAAAAAAGATTGGAGACTTACGTTTAGTGAGCAAATTTGTTTCGTTTCGTGATGTTGTTGAAATGTCAAATTTCGAAGTAATATTTTGCAGGTAATTTTTCGCCTTAAGCAGTTTTTTCATCGCAAAAAAATAATTATTAATAGAATTCTTACTTACAATGCATTTAGCGCCTGATTTATCATTAGGTCTGAGAAGCCCAGGCATAGGGCCCCTTATATATTTCAAAAAATTTCATTTTGTATATATCCTAAAAATTGTCTAATCGACTTAGAAGTTGACAGAATGTTAATAAATATAAGCTTTAATTTACTAATATATCGAAATTTACTCGTGCTATAAATAATTTAAAGGCACTTCATGAATAGCAAAACGTAAATTTGGATTAAAAATATGACAGGGAGCCCTTGACAATTTTGTGCCTATGTTTCTCACATTTCTAGATCAAGCCTTGACTCCATTTTAGCAGTTATAAGAAATAAATAGCATTTTATTTTTTCAGAAATAAATTAGTTACTAATTAAGCTCTTAAGCATATTGAAATCACATAAGTAATATTCAATTTGAAAAAAACTTTAAAAAAGAACTAAATAAAGAACTAAAATAATAAAAATGTTTCCATTTTATTGATCAGGAAATAAAGAACGAGTGAGAATAACAATTTATATATATATATATATATATATATATATCAAAGGCTCTCTTTTGAAAAGGTTAAGTTTATATATATATAGATATATTTTTTTTATCAAATGCGGTCAAGCGTAATTTTGTAGAAAGAAGCCTTTCTGGTGCTAGAAAGGAAAGAAAACTTAAAAGGTTTCAGTTACTATGATCTGAACTTTTATCACCTCGATGTGTAAAGTATTCTTGAAAAAGTATGGGTTTACTGAATCGATTTTGCATTATTTTTCTTGTCTATAACCCTATAGTCATTAAAAATTTGTTAAGAGAAATTCCAGCATTTGTTCATAGTTTAAGCGTTAAATTTCTGTTTTAAGTATTTAAAACTGAATATGTTTTTTTAAAAATGTTAATTTGAGTATATAAGTTTTATTTGTTAATCAGTTAATGAAAGTAAAGTTTTCTAAAAATAAAAATAAAAATATATAACAAAATTCAACTTAAAACTACAGAACTTTCATTTCTTTAAATTTAATAACATATAAATTAAAATAAATTTACAAAATAAATAAATTTTTATTCTTAAAAAATTGTTTTTTTATGTGGCTTTCAAGTATGACTTACGGNACTCAAGAGTCAAAGCATTATGACCATCCCTACATTTTGCAATGAACTCTCCTGGATGACGTAGAAGGCACGTGATCAGGTGGAAATGGTATTTAACTGTTGCTGGAGAGTTTGAAGAATCATTCTTTCACTTACTTCTGTGTGTGATGGCATAGACTGCGGATCTAAGCGACTTTGATAGAGGGCAGATTGTAATGGCTCGAACGCTCGGAACAAGTATTTCCGAAACTGCACGACTCGTGGGTTGTTCGCGATTTACAGTTGTTAGTACTTATGCAAAGTGGATGAATGACGGTGAAACCAGAAGTAGACGACATGGTGTTGGACGTCCACACGCTATCAAAGAAAAAGGTCGTCGGAGATCGTTTCGCTTGGTAAAGCAAAACCGGAGCTATACAGTGTGCCTTTCTTGACCAAGCGTCATCGCCTACTACGCCTGCCCTGGGCCCGGGAACATCGCCACTGTGGATCAGTGGGAGAGAGTTGCCTGGTCAGATGAATCATGGTTTGTCATACATCTCGCCGAAGGCCGTGTCAGGATACCCCGTCTTCCAGGCGAACAGTTGCTCCCTCAATATACTGTAGGTTATGCACAGGCCGGTGGTGACGGTATTATGCTTTGGGGGACGTTCTCTTGGGCATGTCTGGGATCAGTGGTTGTGGTAGAGCAGACCATGAATGCAACATGGTATCTGAACAGTATTGCGGACCAGTTGCACCCTTACATGGCCTCTGTTTTTCCAGCTGGATATGGAATTTTCCAACAGGACAACACCCTGTGTCACAAGGCTCAAATTGTGTTGGAGTGGTTCCAGGAACATGATGCTGAATTCCAGTAAATGTCCTGGCCGCCTAACTCACCGGATCTCTATCCAATAGAACACATTTGGGATGTCATGGAATGGCAGCTCAGAGTTCAAAGATCACTAAGTAGCAATATCTCGGTTTTGCGTGACCGTTATTTAAACATCTGGCACAATCTGCGTCCGGTCATCCACCTCTTGGCATCCATGCCAAGGCGGGTTGCAGCTGTGTTGCGGGCTAAAATGGGTCAACTCGTTATTAAGAGGTGGTCATATATATATATACAATATATATATATCCTTAGAAAATATCAAATTTAAATCATCAAGACCTCCAAGTATGTATTTCGATAATATTTTCGTATAAATTTATATTTTGAAATCTTTTAGAATCATTCTTTTGATGGGAGAGTATAAAGATAGATTACATTTTCCAACACTTTAGAAACATTTTAATGTATTTATGTCAGTTAGATCCTCGAAGATTAGTGCAATACAGATGAAATCTAAGTATATCAGAATAATTTTTTTTTAAGGAAGAGTATAAAGTTGGATTACATTTTCCACCAATTCAGAAACATTTTAATTTATTTAGTTCAGTTAGATCCTCAAGGATAAGAGCAATATAGATAAGAGCTAAGTATTACAATTAATTTTTGAAATTGTTGTCATAATAAAACGTTAAAAAAATGGAAACTTCTAAGATTAATAAATTAATGAGAGCGCGGATATATATACCTAAAAGGAGCAAAATCCTATTTCAAGAAAATTGGATGGGCACAGTAGGTTTTGGCACACCATTGGCTGCTGCATCGCTGAGTTTAACTTCAATCCCATTTCCTTTGTTTTATTAGTTCTGCTTAATAACCCTTGTATTTGATTTATTTAATTGTATTTAGAAAGTGTATTGTTAAATAGCGACACGCCTCTTTTGTATTCAGTTTTTAGGGCTTATAACACTGGTACCTGCGTGGGATCATTCGGTCAAAAGATTTTCACGAAATAAAAAAGGTTTGATTGTTAACGTCACACGCTTTTGCGGTTAATAGCGCTATCGTGAATCGCCAAGCATCGCTAATTATATTACCGGTGGTCTGGAATTCATCATAATCATGATCCTAAGTTTTTGGAGATTGTTTGGTGAAGGAGAACATAATTTTGGGTCATGAAACGAGTGGAGTTGTACTTAAAACAAGTGATAGAGTGAGCCTGATTTTATTCTCTTTTAATCTCCACTCTAAAAAAACTCAAACTCTAAAAAAACTCAAAATGACAAATTGATTGGAAATTTTTTTTCAAATTTAGCACAATTTTAAAATATTTTGCTGTAGAACATAAAATAACATGCGTTTAACTATATAGTGTTCGCCTCCCAGTGAGGTGTTCGAGGTTTGAATCCCAGCACTGGTTAGTTGATACGAACTCTGCTTGCAGCTCCAATTGACCACAATGCTGACATAAAATATTCTCAGTGGTAGACGGATTATGGGTAATAAGACTATTGCGGTAGGGCTTACAGTTGGAGGTTTCCGGGGTTTTCCTCTCAACACAAAGCAAAGGGAGGTTAATTTCATCAAAAAGTCTTCCACAAAAGCTAGATTGTCCCATTTATTGATCCAAGAATTCCCTCGTCTTTTAGGTTGGGTTCAAAATCAGGTGGTGACGAATTTGAAAATTGAATGTTGTAAACTCAGAATTGGGTTGGCTGTTACAAGCCGGCTATAAAATGTGAAAATATTATCCTCATTTATCTTTTTTCTTTGTAATTTTATGTTTGTGAAAAGCTGTATTTTTAGCTGTTCTTTATATAGAATAAATATCATTTGGAAACTATCTTGAAATTTTTTTTTATTCTCACTATGCTTTAAAATATTTAAGGGTATTTTAACACCAAGAATGGTGAAAACTATTTTACTCTAAATAGCTGGAGTGAAACACTAGAGATTTTTTTCTCCATTTAGTCAAACATCATGGTCAGTTCTGGGTTTTGTGAAACACCAAAAACGATCTTTTACACTTCTTTTGAAGTTAAGTAGGCTGCACCATCTTACCATTTTTGGTGTTTCACACTTAGTGACGCTAAAGTTTATCCCATTACATTACGGTATAATAGATATAAGAGTCAGTTAAGTCCTTTTTACAATACTTAAGCAACCGCATTACCATATTGGTGAAATTTCGGTTTTGAGTTATATACACCCTAGTAATTTTATTATTACTGCTTATTAGACTAAGACAACTTGTTCTTAAATGAGAAGGAACTACATTAATGAATGATGATTTTTCTAAAAAATAACCATATCAAGAATATTTTTTTAAAAAATACCAACAAATTTTTAATCAAATATTGTTATTGTTTTACTTATTCCACATTTGTTTTAGAAGAAAACGCATTATTGTTAAGTAATCTTTGAAATCAGCACGCATTTCAGATTAGAACGCGGGCAAAAAGATTATAATCTATCAATCACCTATTCTTTTATTTCTTACTTAATTGTTTAGTTTATCAGATTTAGATCTCGTTGAACTTATTATTCTTTTGAAGACCATATTCTTTCTTTTATTTTGCTTTTATCAAAACTCTAAATTGATATTTTGTAATAGGTTAAATAAATACTGATAATTTATAGAAAAAAATTGCTTAGTTTGTCTAGACTACGATTGGAGGGATAAAAAAAATTTAAAAAATTTACATTTTAAATAAAACTTGACTTTTGTAGCAGGTTAACAAATTAATTAAAAATATGCATGGATAAATTTCAATTACTTTAAGTTTGATTCTTAAGTAGTTTATATATAATAGTGTCTAACTCGCTTTAGAATCGTCATGGTTTCTACCACACTTTAACACCAGTTTTGATAACTCCGAAATCTTAGAAAGAGATTTTCCTGAATTCAAAAACTAGTTTTTCTCATGTTATGGGACCGTTTTCTTCACATATGAGTCCAGGTTTAACCTTCGAAACTACAATAGGCGTTGCTTGATTTGAAGAGAACCTGGATCCAGTCAAACATCCGTAAAAGAGATGCATTTCGAGGAGGCAGTGTTTCTGTGTGGTGAGGTATCTCTTTAGATGGACTTACAGACCGGCATGTTTTTGCACGGGGAATCATGAATGCTCACTTGTATAGAGATGATATTTTTTATATTTATATTCGTCCTTATACTGGTGCAATAGGTGATGATTTTGTGCTACAAGATGATACGCGACTCCCCACAGAGTCCGCTTAGTATATAATTATCTTTAGTACCAAACAATTCAATGCATCGGGTGGCCAGTTCAATCACCAGACTTGAAACCTATCAATCATGGTTGGGATGCTTTAAGAAGATGTGTGGTTGCTCTTAATCCTCTTTAGACACTTGACACGCTTGCAACTACTTTTCAAGAAAAACGGCTCGCATCTCCAATGGAACTGCTGGACCGCGTAATTGAGAGCATAACACATCGGTGCATGTGCTGAGGTTATGTGCAAGAGGTGATCATATTCCATACTGAAGGTACTTTTTCTATTACGAACTTATCTGATTTATTCATTTCATACATATGTTAATTTCTGTAACAGCATGATTGACTGGTTAATAATTTTTATGTTGTTTCATACTTTATTATGTGTACTATAATATATGCCAGTTTCAGTTTCATTAAATTCGCTGCGCAAATTTTTGACTTATGCTGATTTTTGTGGTTTTTCCTAAATTTATGAGAACCAGTGTATTTTATGAGCGTAGGTTTAGATAAAAAACAAAGTCAATTTTCTTTCTTCCTTTCTTTTTTCCCCTTTAAAACAAGTCGTTTTATAATTATTAAAAATAGTGTTTCTTGAATCTCTAGATATCTAAAAATCTTTGAGCAGTAAATGTATAAAAAAATGCATTCTGATTACAAATTTTTTAGAATTAGTTCAGCTTATTTATAATAACTTCATTAAGAAATAGCATTTATTAAAGTGATTTTTATTGCGAAATTATTTTTTGGCGATAAGAAAATCGTTTATTATGCGATTTCTTAAATGAAAAGAAAGTTTCTTAATGTAAAAGCATTCATAAAAATAGTGCTTCATGAACTTTTTTAAGCTCTTAATATTTGAAAAAGTTAATGAGAATTTTAATTAAGGCAACATTGGTTATTTTCAGAAATTGAATTAAAATTATTTTCTAGTTTTAAAAACTCAAAGTAAATTTTACATTATTCTGACTTACTTTTATAAAGGGTATAAAATGATTTTATTCATCTGAAATTTTTCAACGAAGAACACTACGCACTTAAAAGAAAAGAAAAAGAGAGATGAAAGAAACTCTTAAAAAATGCTTTTTACTTTGATGAAGAACTATCTAAATTAAATAAAATCGTTTTCCTTTATTAGCAAACGTGCATTGAAGTTGTAAGCAAACCGTTTAATTAAGGTCGTTTGATATTTTTCATAAATTATCATCCCATTCCGTTTATGCTTTATTCATACGACAAATTAAATTCACTGGGCTAGGATTAAGATAAATACGTCAGAAAATTTTGGCAGGTGAGGTAGGGAAAGACAGGTTGTACAGAGTCATCTTTCGTGCCTGATTGGCTTATCTCTGAAGGCTTGTCTCCTATATCGGTTTTTTAGTTGGTCATAGAAATTGCTGGCATAGTTTCTACCTTCTGACGATTGCATTTTTACAAAGAGCTGTCTGCATTTAAAGTACTTCTCAGCAGTTAATATTTACTCTATCTATAGTCTGTTGCACTTTATTTGTAGTGACATTTTTATAGTATTCGGCTTTCTGTAAGTGAGCACTATAAAAATGATTGAGGATAATTTGTGTGCTGTTTTAAACAAAATTGACGATTTGCGTTTGGTAAGCACTTTTATATATTGTTCTTATACATTTATTTAATTTTAATTATTTTGATTAAGAACAAATATAGCATTTATTAATTAATAATAATACATTATAAGTTAATGCACACTCAATTTATGTCTTTTGTCATTATACCATTTGTCTTATATTTACTATTCAAACTTTTTAAACCGTTGTAGTTGAATTTTGTTGAAAATTCAAAAAGATTTTTTTGCAGAGTTAACATACGTTAATAACATAATGGTGAATAACAGATAAAAATTTTTTTGAATTTTATTTTAAAACTGAATAAAACTTTAGAGTTTTACATATATTGTGAGGATTTAACTGTTAACAAACTTTTATATTATTCAAATTAAAAGTCTTTAAAATATACCTGACTGAGTTTTTCATATATTTACAATGAATGCCTTATAATAAATTCATATTTGTATTTTATGAAAAAAATAACCATATTGTGAGTTTTGAGCAAACTAACTTTCTACTTAGGATATATTATTTATTATTCAAATTCTTTCTTTTCATTATTAAGAAACCTTGTTTATAATTTTTTTTCACAAATGAGCTCTAAAACATATTGTTTTTTATACTTTACCTCCTTATTATTAATATTACTTAAATTTCAGGAAAATAGAAAAGTTCCTGAACCTCAACCAAATGGTATGTAATTTTTTAAATTTATTTTTTCGATATTGCACAGTTGAATACAATTAATAATTTAATTGAGCACCCTTTCATGTGAAATGTAACTTAAGAAAAATAATTATCGTTCTTGAATGAAAAAGCGACTTCCTATTAAAGGAATTTATTAAATATATATATTTTTTCCCCAATGGAATTGACCTTGCATAGTATTTTGCAATTTTTTCATATAATAGTATTATAAGTAAAAAATTCAAAATTGACAACATTTTTCCAAATTCTTGATTTATGTAAAGTAAGTATTCCTACAACTGTATCAACTAAACTATTTATGAGTTTAAGTAAATTAGTTGATAATTTCTAACTATGATTAACACTTATTTTTTTTAATTTACTAACATAAATAAATTAACAATAATAATGTTAAAAAAACAACTTTTGAATCTCTTTAAAAAAGAAGACTATATTAACATTCAAATACTTGATATTTGGTGTCATTCATAAACTGCAAAAGAAATTGAAACTTTTGAAATGGTTCCATCAAATTGAAAATATTTCCTGTGATATTTCTGCCGCAGTTTCAGAGGAGTTTAGAAAAATAAAACAAAAGTGAAAGAAAAAAAAAACGCAACAGTTGAACTTAAAAAATATTTCATAATTGGCTAGTGATTTCCTCAATAGATTTGTACTTTTCACTGAAATAAAAGTAGAAAATCCTCCGTTTTTTTAAAAAAAATTTAGGAATGTTATTGGAGACAGACTTTAATTGAATAAAGAAATGTATCTTATAAAAGTGCCATAAAAATTATGTGTTCTTCTAAAAAGGAAAAACTGAAACAGATGGTGCAGTTAAGATCTGTCTGCGTTTTTCGAATAAGAAGTCTATAAAATCGAGCTCTTACACGGAGAAAAACGTTCTTGTAAAATTGCCGCACTGCTATAGCAATGACTTTTTTCATTAAAAAAAACATAGTTTGGTTAATAAAACCAAAATAAATCATACATCATTTTCATGTTCATATGGTAACGGATAACGGTTTACTGAAAATTCTGGTTTTCAGAATAGTGTTCTTATTTCCACATATTTAGCAAAAATTACAGAATTGAAAAGTAAAGTGTATAAATGGGTTTTATGCCATGTTCAAAGGTACCATGATAACATTACTAAATTTTACCACATTTATCAACTTTCAACACAAACTGAAAAACCATATATTGCAGTGAATAATACCAAAATAATTACCAAAATACTTCAGTTAAAACTGCCGAGATTTTTAGTGTTCCTATAAGGCCAGGCATACGGTAAATTTTACCATATTGTGGTAATTTTGACAATATTTTTTTCTCAGAGCTGATTAAGAAAATTCGAGCCATGCACTTTGATAGAAAAACCTTAAAGTAATAATGTTAAATTTTTATGAAATTTGAAAACGTAATATACTAATTAGCAAATTTTTTTTCTTCTTTGATTAAATGTAACGATTTGGGTATGTTGAGTTTTTAACAGCCTAAAATTATCAGGTAAATATAAAAATTTAAACCCTATGTGAGCTAGAAATTTTTTTTTATTTGTGCATATGATTGGAGAGAAATGAGTAGAAATATTATATTAATCCAAATAATTATGGCATAATTTTAAGAAAGACATCTTTTTTTCCACCTCTTGTCACTCAAAACACATTGTGAAACCTTAGGACATAATAAAGTGAAATTTTTTGCATTCGCCCTTTTTAATTCTGATCTTTCTATATTAAATTCACGGCAAATTATTTTGAAAGTTGATGGCGAAAAAAGAAATAAATCTCTTGGAAATTTAAAATCCTTCTATACACTTTCTTTCAAGATAAACAACGTTCAAAAATGAATTTAATGTCATGTAAAATGTTGACAGGAAATTATGGAAAATAATAAACAGCATGATATTGATAATATATATTTTTTTTTGCTTAACATTCGATGCTCGATAGAACGACCCTCGTGAAATCGGACATGATAAGGTGAGGACGTTTGATCCTGAGTGCTCAAAACTACGGTAATTCTTTACTCTCTTAACTCCCTCAAGAAAATTAATTCTTATAAAGCACTGTTCGACTTTAGTTTCAATTTGGATACTGATAGAAAAAATTTCAGTAATGCGACTTTATTTTTCTATACTAATATATAGGTAAAAGTAACGCTTAAAATAATACTTTATAAGTGCATCGAAAATAATAAGCTCTTTCTGGCTGCCATTTATGATAAATAACATACGTTAGGATAACTGCGACAAACATAAAACCAAACATATTAATTCGAAAATAGACTACACAAGAGATAAATATTTCACAAAAATAGTGAATTCAATTATCAAATAAGAAAATTACGATTAACCCATTTATTGTGTCCTTTGCAAAGAATGTTACATATCTTGTGAATGCATCCTTTTGACTAATAATTGAGTGGTTAGGGTTCTCCATTCTTCAATTATAAATGCGAAATAACCAATGATTTGACCGTAAATTACGACCACTAAAGGTAAGAAACTGGGAAGTCAGGCCATTTTTCTTTTATTAAAGGAGAACTCAAGGTGTTTTACATTTATTTTGTGAGTAACATCAAAAGAAATAATGGTTTAAATAATAAAAATTTTTCAGTATCAAATGACTGTGTAAAAAATTTTCAGATCAAGTTGCGGTAAAAAGTACCTGCACTTTCCGCAAATTTTTCTTTACCGTGAAGTCCATTTTTGCCCAGGAATTGAATCCAATATATATTACAGTAATGATTATTAGACAACAGTGATTTGCAATAAATATTACTGTAAAAATTATGGTATATATGAGTTATTGTTATATAAAATTAAACGGTAAAAAGGAATTTTACGTTAAAAAGAACTGGCACTCTGGGTGCCGGTACATTTTGCCATAATTTGATCTAGAATTTTTTTAGTGTAATTTTTGGTCGGTATATTGGAATAAAAGGTTTAGTGTGGTTCATCTATAAGAGATTTAAATAACATTGAGTCTATGGAATACAAAGCGGCTCTCAATGCATCTATCACTATAATGGAAGGGTCAATGCAATGGTGATCGTACTAAAAAGAGTGGACATTATTTCATTTGGATTTCACATCAACCATACAAATATTTATTTTCTTTTTTAGAGGTCTTACTTGAAATTCAAAGTGTTGGAATCTGTGGATCTGATGTTCACTATTGGAAAAATGGTCGAATAGGCGATTTTATTGTTAAAGAACCTATGATCGTTGGTCATGAATCAAGTGGCAAAGTTGTAAAAATTGGTAAAAATGTGCATCACTTAAAAGAAGGTATGCTTTCGATTTAATTTGCCAATTTGATTTAAAGTTTTCTTTCAACTGACATTTAATTTTTAAAGAAATATATTTGTTGCATTTAAGTTAAATTTTTAAAATAAGGTTTATTCTAATTAGTTAGTTTTAATTTTTTTTGACTGAAAGATAAATTCAGTTGTTCTACAAGTTCTCAATTTGATGTTCTAAAATTAGTTATATCACTTTATGCATCCAATAATAAGTCTTTATAATAAAATATAAATAAAGTCTTTATAATAAAAATCGTATTTAAAGTTATAAACTACTATAAATATAATGCGTTTCAATAGTTTGTAAAAAATGTGTTGATGTAAAAAAAAAAAAAAATTGAAGCTAATAATATAGTCTTATTCTAAACTGTTTGAGTGTTTTTAAGAAATAATACAAACTTATTGAGTATTAACTACTAATACTTTATAAGTCTAACACATTGTTTATCATCGACAATAATTAGGCTAAGTTATCAAGATCGAACCCACTGCCTCATCTCTCCAGCGCTAGTGATTATTTTGAATTACTGGAATCTTATTACGCAATATTATGAAAAATGAAAAAAATTATCAAATTATTCAATAATTTTCATGATTACTTCATTGGAATTTTTATGAATAGCTTCTACATGACTACTATTATTATTATTTTCAGTAAAAGGTCTATTCTTGAGATAAATGTGATAAGCCATTATCACGCGTATCATTACTTTGAAATCTGGTTCTTCAAATGAAAGTGATTAAGATTGAAGGAATACTCTCTTCATCATTTTTTTTAATCTAAATATCAAAAACTTTTATCAATCCGTTTTTTTATCTTTAACCAAATTCGTGTTTTCAAAGCAATTATGATAAAGAATCACGCACTAATACCATGAAAGTACAGAAAGTTAAGACTATTTTAAGATTTCAAAATTCGCCATTCTTAATCTCTAAACTCTTGATTAAACAGAAGCATACCCTCCAACTTATGAGGATTTTGAAAATAATTCTTTCTAGTGGTAGCGAACCAAAGTAGAAATTTTTAAAGCAAATGGATCTCTCATAAAACTTTTTTCAGAACTTAAGAATCTAGCCATATGGCATGCACTTTTATAAGTAATAGTGGACAAGTTACGCTAAAATTAATTTTTTTTAAATATTAAGACATTAATTTTGCTACCGTCTGAAAAGATGATTTCTGAAACTACGGAAATTCCGTAGCAGTTGGAGGGTATGCGGAAGGAAAAAGTGTGTGAAATGAAATATTAATTACTTCACTGCAATATTTATAAAACAACTCCTCTGCCGCTATTATTTTGATTCAAAAACAAAAAATCTAAAGAACTTTGAAACTAAACGTTAAACTAAATTTGATTTAATGAAATTCTTAGAGTAGTTCCATTAAACCAAAAAAAAAAGAGGAAAAAAGAAAAAAAGAGCAGTGAAAACTTCTAATGGTTAGTCCGACTACAAAAGAATTCAAACGCATGACTTTTTAACTTACATTATCATCACCCAACCTTTTTATATTCAGTACTTTAGCTTGCCTTTTCGCCAAATTTTTTAAAATTTTGAAAATTATTTTTTGTTAAAATTTTTTTTTTGTTAAATTATTTTGTAAAATAGAAAACTAAAGGGATTTTGATCCAAACGTTAAGGCAAACTTGATTTCATGAATTTCTTAGCCCGTAGTTCCATTAAACTGAAAGAAAAGCCGCAAAAATTTCCAATGGGTTGTCCGACTACAAGTAAACTTAGCTGCACTACTTCACAACTTACACTATCATCACCCAGCCATGGCCAAGCACTTTACCCCATTTTTAGGATCGGTTTAACATCCATGCTAGGAATGCCACGTAATTTTGATCCTGATCAGACCATGGTAATAAAGCCTGATTTGGTATCTCTCTCACCAAACTTTACCAAAACCAACAAGAGGACTTAGCAGCACATACACGCTGGTTGTTTTGTCTGCCTCCAGGATCGAACTTACTACCCCAAGTTCTTTTAACCAGCTGTGTGAGCAGTGCCTTAATCGCCTGCGCAACCGACCGGAGCTTACCACTTACATTAAACGATATATATATNAGGTACTCTTTTTCACTTTTACTTGTCACAGATCTTATAATTTCTCATTTTCTATTATATATTTTTTTTACTTTTATCTTTAGTATTTTTGCTTTTTGCCTTAGATTATTTTTATCAATACAAACATAAAACTTGAACTTTCCAAATAATAAATAAAGAAAAAACTGTCTTAATTCATTTTTATAAAAATTATTTAGTTTCTTCGTTTCGTCTTGAGACTTCTTGATAAGCTAGTGTGATTTTTACATATTTAGGTGACAGGGTAGCTATTGAGCCAGGTGTACCTTGTGGAAAATGTGAGTTTTGTAAGAAAGGAAGTTACAATATTTGTCCAGATATAAAATTTTGTGCTACACCACCATACGATGGATCACTGTGCCGTTATTACTGTCACGATGCGGATTATTGTTTTAAGTAAGCTACTTTAAGATTAAATTTTCTATGACTATATGAGTACAAGTATTTTGTACTTTAATATGGCGATTTGTCATAAACTTCGTTCTTTTAGTGAAGTTGTCATTCCTTTTAGAGGAAAAAAAATGATTTAAATGCACAACGAAGAATGAAAAACAAAAAGGACGGACATTCTAAACACCGAATTTCGATGAAAGAACCCAATTTTAATGATTCATGTACCTAGTCATAAATAAACTAATTAATTGGGGCAGGCGATATTGCATGTTAAGAAATCAACAACAAAAAATTCGTACTTTCTTTGAATGAACATATTTGTTTTTAAGACGGATATAGATTCTTGACCTCTCGAAAATGGGGGTTGCTAAAATCTGATGAAAATGGTTTAACAGAAAAGAGAAATCCAACTGTTCGAAGGATCGATTAAAATTCCATTCCGTTCCAAACTGTTAATTTCGGCGTATTTTGCCATAATAACTGAGTATTCCGAGAGTATACAAACAAAACCGGAACGTCAAAAAAAGAAATAGTCGCGTCAATGCTATGATGTCAGAAGAGGACCTTTAGTGTTTGTTTGTATTTTGGGATAGATGGGGAATAAAGGTAAAATTTTGCATAAAATAATTATTTATTATTTATTTTAATCAAGAAATACCAAATTTATTGTTCTTAAATCTACGTAGTATCTCACCTCATCTAAGTAGTATAAATTACAAAACCCAAAATTTGAAAGCTATCGATCGATTAGTTCTTGAGGAATAAAAGTGTAAAAATACAACTTCTTTAGAGATGGCAAAATATGCAAAAAGTGCATTAATAAAGTGTGAACGATAAGGCGTATTAACTTTCAACTGCACTCTTACCTCGATTAGGGACGTCTTCTTGCAAGATTGTGACTTCCCCTCTTACATTTTTAGCATAAATATTCCAAATCCGTTGAAAAGAAAGGCATATTAATTAAGAAAAAAAGAATATTTTTGCGTCTTATTTAGTAACTTAATATCCTCAGAACTAACAAATTAGCCTATTTCATTTTAGTTTCTTAGGTTAACGCAAATATTGAGCAGTAATAGGAGAATATCCGATATAAAGATCATAGTTATTCATGGTATTTAATGCATGCATAGTTCTTGTTCTTAGACAGGACTCTATCACTAAATTAGACTTTTGACCCTAAGATAAAAATAACATAATAAAAAAATATATTTATCATTGACAAATAAACATGTATCTCCATCTGCAGAATTTAAACATGAATGTAGCTTAACTTTTATGCGTATTTTATAATTTGCAAAAAATAATATTCTGTTTTTAAAGCATTCACGCATGTATGATGCAAGATCATATGAAATGTACTAGACAAAAATTATCCAGAGACGAAATTAACAATGAAAAAATAAATAAAAAGAAAATTGAAATAAAACACACACACAATTTTAAATTAGTTTAGTGCAAAAATGTTAGGAAACCAAATTAAATTTAAATAACTGCGATCAAATTAGTTGGTAATACGGACACTTTGAACTCTGTAAATTCTTAAAAATTAACAATTTAATGTAACAAAATGAAAAATTTGCATGTGTATATGTTTCTCATACTGTTGCAAAATTTTGAAATTGTCCTTAAATTGTACAAAAGCTGTGAGGGATCATTTTAGGCCTTTAATAAGTTTTGCAGATACTCAGAAGTTTTTGAAAACAAAAACTTTACTAAAAGATTACGACTTGCTTGGTTTTTAAAAGTTTAGACATAACAAA
Source organism: Parasteatoda tepidariorum (assembly GCF_043381705.1). Classification (NCBI taxonomy): domain Eukaryota; kingdom Metazoa; phylum Arthropoda; class Arachnida; order Araneae; family Theridiidae; genus Parasteatoda; species Parasteatoda tepidariorum. The sequence continues at coordinate 64,061,400 of NC_092211.1, read as the reverse complement.
AGAACATTTATTTTAACAATGCTTTTATCGTAATTAGGCTTCCCGACAATGTAAGCTATGACGAAGGTGCCATGATTGAACCACTTTCTGTTGCTGTACATGGTTGTAAAAGGTCTGGTGTTACTGCTGGCAAGTCTGTCCTCATATGCGGAGCTGGTTTGTAGAATTTGCTGATGTTGTTTTGAAAATCGTTTAACTCTTGCTTTATTTAATGTTCATTTTTAAATGTCTTCTTATCGCTATTTTTATTAGAGTGTCGCATTAAAAGGTTTTACCGTTATTAAATTTTAAAGTTTAGTTTTTGTTTTTTTTTTAAATTATTTTTTTACCATCCTGAAAGACGGGGGGGGGGGGCAATTCAGTAGCTTATTCATTACCGAATAATTTTCCATATCATTTTTGCTAAAATTCACTGTTCTATTGTCTTAGATTCGAAAATCTCACTGAACATATCTTACAGTGTGTGTCACAAATTATTGACCATTTTTTATGATTTATTGTAAATATGGTTAAAATATTAAATTCACACCTCGGAAGCAGATAATAGTAGCTAAATTTTGTAATTTCTAATTTGCAAGTTTTAATTTGAGGGGTAACGAATATCTACTCACTATAGCGTACAGCCATGTCCCCTAGAGCCTACCAACCTCAATCGAGGTACTATTCTCAATTTAAATTTTTTTTAAATTTTTTTTCAAGAGTGAACTTTTTCTAAATTTTATCCGATTAAAATTTTATAATCTTTATTATTTTAATATTTGTATTCTTTTTAGGACCAATAGGCTTACTAAATATTCTAGCATGTAAAGCCATGGGTGTTTCAAAAATATGTGTCACAGGTGAGTAAAATGTAGTATTTTTCTGCATCTTATATGTAAGTTAATAATAAGTGACGCTATTTATTATTAGTGCTGTTCTTCATACACCTCAATACTAAAATAAATTAATAAATTAATTATTACAAATAATAATTAATCATAATTTATTAATTATTCATTATAAATAATTAATATTGTTAAAATGTAATATAAATATAATTAATTAATATAATTAATGTAATTAATTAATATAATTAATTAATAAGATTAATTAATATAATTAATTAATAAGATTAATTAATATAATTAATAATCATGGTTAAAATAATTTAATAATAATATTAAATTAAACTTTGAAAGCATGATGGCTACCTTTTTTTCTTTTTATTCAACTAACAGACGTTTAAGAAATTATTAATATTTTATCCCAAGCGTTATCAGCTAATATTCTGTATTTGTTTCTTTCAAAAGATATATTTGAAAACCGTCTTTCTACTGCCCAAACCCTTGGTGCAAAAAATACTGTATGCGTGAAAAACATGGAAATCGAAGCCGTTATGAAAGAAGTGATTGCCAGGCTTGGTGGGCAACCAGACATAACCCTTGAATGCAGTGGAGCAGAACCGAGTGTAAAACTTGGTATGAAGGTGAGTTTTCGAAAATAATAAATTCAGAAATATTGAAATTTTATCAAACTTTAATAAATTACATAGAAATGTATAGTTTTGATTTAAGAGGGGATGCTGCTTCTTTCATTGTAGTAAATTTTAACAATGTATTTGTGGGGAGAGGAGTATTCGACCATGTCAACCGTCATCTATGAAAAGGTACCCCGACATAGAGTCGAGTTATCATGTCTTATATACTAGTGAATTGTGGTTGTAATTTTGTAGTGGTAGATGCGCTACAGTACTCCCCCACTAGAATTATATCTGTGATAGAATTCGATGAGCAAATACCACTAGTTGATTCATTGCTGTTTTGTGAGAAGCCGGGAGAGCTGTATTAGGATCACCGTATTTTTTGAGTGCTGAATGTGAGAGGTGTATTAACTTCACTGTCGTAATCGCTCCTATGTTGCCGTTAGCAGTCGAGTAATCACAAGTATGCAAGCCGACGTTATGTGTGATCGAGACGAGACTGAGTAGCAGCAGTGCGAGGAGGTGGATAATGTCGCAGTCACAAGTAGCAAGTCAACTGTTCAATGTGGATCATTCATCGAAGTAGGCGTGTTCATATCGAAGTAGGCGTTACTGCCAAGGTAGGCGTGTTCACATCACGCCCGAAGGTCACCAATGTGGGGAGAGCAGTATTCGACCATGTCAACCGTCATCTATGGAAAGGTACCCCGACATAGAGTCGAGTTAACAAGTTTTATATGCTAGTGAATTGTAGTTGTAATTTTGTAGTGGTAGATACGCTACACATTTAAAGAGGGGATAAAACACAAAAAATAGTTAAAAATAATGAGCTCCGCCCACAGTTCGTTGAAGCTCTCAAACCCATATGGTGACTGTTTAAAATATGGCGACTATTTTAAAGTTCTATGACCACACATTTAGTAAAAATACAAAACTGAAAAGTAAATGTAACAGAATAGTTGGTTTTTATGTGCCATGTTCTAAATTATCATAATAAAATTATCAAATTGAGTAACATTTACAAAATTTTCTCACATATAATACAACAATATTTTATTATCATTATTCATTACCAAAGTGCTTCGTTAAAAATTATCAAACTTTTCGGTGTTCCCCTAGAATGTATCATACACTTTAGCATAAATGCTACATAAATATAGAACCAGAAACATGGTAAATTTTATCATTTTCTATTTGTTTTGACCATAAGTTTTGTCAGTGTTAGTTAAACAAATTTGAAATGTGTCTTAGGAAATTAAATCGATTAGCAAATTGAATCAATAAATAAATTACTGAAACTAATTCCACTTCAAAAAATTTAAATTTTTATCTTAAATAAGTTTTTTAAAGAATTTTTTTTTAAAATTGAAATAAATGACATGTTATAGAAAAATCTTTAAAAAACAAAGCAATAATTATGGTTTTACAATCCAATTATTCATTATTAATCTATTTAGTATTAACCCGCTTTACTGTTAAAGATTCACAACTTTGTTTAAAAAGCGATTATAGATTTCAGAACTTTAAGCTATCACTATAAAGTTGTCAAATGATCTAACTGTTAGGAAAATAAATTGAAATAAATGACGTACATTAATTATGCTCTTAAAACACAAAACAGCATGACTAATATTCCTTTTTCAGTGAATAGCAGCAAGAATAAATAGAATTATTATTATTGAACCTGCATAAGTATGTATTTAATTGATTCATTAAATTTTTATTAATTAATATATCAAAATTAGTTACAAAGTTTATCAACAGATGACACCGTTGTCCGACAAATTGTTCTACGTTGCTTATCTCGAAAATTCCAGATGAAATATTTAAGCTGTTTATTTAAACCCTGTAGTTTCAAATAATTTTTCAAATTTAATTGGACTCCTCCATGTTTTTTCTGCAAATAATGGTTATTTAGAAAATAAATTTTCGAAGTTTTTCATTTCTTAGCGCCCTCTGTTGACAATTTTCAAATTAATATGGGGATTTAGCGAGAATAAATTTTCCAGTTACCTAAACAGTACTCAACAAACTTTCTATATTATATTTAATTTTAATTCGGTTCTCAAATTGTCAATCACTTTCAAAATACCTGATTATTTCGCAAACCTATAAAGTTAAGTGTTTAAAAATTGTCTTGTTGAATTCTTTCAATGATAGCCGTTTTTTTATTGATATATTTTGTAAAATGTGTCTTCTTATAGGTGACAAAGCCTGGTGGTGTACTAATGTTAATTGGACTTGGAGCCCCCGAAATTAAAATCCCCATAATTGAAGCAACAGTTCGAGAAGTTGACATTCGTGGAATCTTTCGCTACGTCAATTGTTATCCCACTGCCTTGGAACTAGTTTCCAGTGGTGCTATAAATTTGAAACCTCTAATCACGCACCATTTTACACTTGAAGAAAGCATCAAAGCATTTGAAACAGCACATACAGGTGCTGGAGGCGCCATAAAAGTCATGATTCATTGTGGAAAATAAAGTTTAAAAAGAGTGTTAACTCATAAATGAGCTTAATCAGATTAAAATCAGCTTCATAAGTATTATTTTTTTAGTGTAAGCCATAATGTATTTGTCTCGTTGTTAATTATTTCTTAATAAAATATTTTTTGATTGATATTTTCTTTTATTTTCACATTTATTCATGCATATACAATAAGTGATGAATTTCACGCATTATTTATAAAATTTTATTTAAAATTTGAGGACATTGCTTGGTTACAGCAGTAAACAATTTAAGTTGTTAAAATCCCCATTTAATTAATTACAAAAAGGCCATTTTAAATGTTGTGTAAAAGTACGTATTGTCTGCGTAATTAAACCTATGTGGGCCAAGATATCCTGGTTGGTAGGGCACTGGGCTCATGTCCAAGAGGTCATGGATTCGATCCCTGTCTGCCGAAGACTTCCCGTGTAGTAAATGGGGACTGATGCACGAATGAGTGGTGCTGCCCTCCATTTGGGGAATTTTGATCTATGTCGCATCATCACACTTTCGAAAGGCACTCCTTTCTCAATTAATTTTCAAAGCTAGTAGCTCGCGAGCTAAGCTTGTCCAAATTTCATTAAAAACAAAAACAACAATTCTCATCGAAAATAGGCGCATTGAATGATTCAATCCAGATATCTTATAACCTTCGTTGAACAGCCCCCAAATTTAGGGTTTACGACTACTGATGTTTAATTCTGTAGTCTTGTAATATTGAACTTAATCCAGAAGACAAGGAAACTCAAGTACTGGGAGAAATTTTCTTTTCTCCCAGTACTTTTTGATGGAGCTAACCCGCATTTGCTTGGCATTGAGGAGGAACACGATGATCTCCTACGGTTAGCCTGATGCCAAGGGGACTCTGACCCAAGTTCCGTCTACCACTGAAGACATTTTACGTTAGAACTGTGGTCGGATCGAGCCGTGTGCAGAATTCGTATTGACCAGCTATCACTGGGATTCGAACACAGTCCACCTAATTGGAAGGGCGAGCGTTCTATGTACCACTGCTCTAATCTAGCAGTGCCCAGATACTATGCATTTTAGTTTTGAAATTTCCGTTTCGTTTTTTGCTGCCACGATGAAATTTTTGCAATCACCAATTTTCCGTTTACGGGAGTACGTGTTCGTTTTCTGGAGTGTCCGCTTTGCAGGAGTGTCCATAACAGGAGGTTTCACTGTATATATATATATCAGGGAAATATATTNTAATAATTCTTTTGACGGAAGAATATAAAATTGGATTACATTTTCCTCAGCTTCAGAAATATTTGAATGTATTTAGTTCAATTATATCCTTTAATATATGAGTAATGCTGATGAAAGCTAAAAATATCAGAACCATTCTTTTGATGAAAGAGTATAAAGATGGATAACATTTTCCTTAGCGTCGAAATATTTTAATGTACTTAGTTCAATTAGGTCGACCAGGTGGCCGAGTGGTTAGCGCGCCTGACTGCGTAGCCGATGATTGCGGGTTCGAATCCTGCTCAGGGCATGGATGTTTCTTTCTCTCTGTGTTGTATGTCTTTTCTCCTTTGTGTGTGAATGTGACCCGCTCTATAAACGGGTTTGTGGTTGTGTGACGTGGGCGACGCTGCTTCACCGCCGTGGCTTCGCCACAGGTGCCCACTGGGTAACGAGAAGAGAGTAGCAGTCCTGGCATTAAGAGGCCAATGGAACAATACATCCCAAGTGCCCGCCATTTAAAAAAAGTTCAATTCGATCGTCAAAGACAAGAACAATATAGATGAAAACTAAATATATCAGTAAATTAAAAATTGTTGCCATAATGAAAATTTAACTCTAAGATTAATAAGTTAATGATAGTGAGCGGATATGAACCTGAGATGAATTAAATCCCATTTCAAGAAAACTGGGTGGAGAAAGTAGACTTTAGCTGACGTCCCACGAGAGACATGATTAAATTGCTTTGTCCATTAAAATTTCACGTCGAGGTGGATTTTAGCTGATTATATAAGACTTTGCGAAACGAAACCTTATAATTACTTAGATTTAAGATTATTTTCACCTTGAGACTATCTTTATTAAAGGATTCTAAAAACCCTAAATCAACCTCGATTTAAGGTTTTTATATAGAAAGTTGTTTTGCAAGATTTAGGATTAAGGTAACGAGAGTAGAATAGAGAGAAATATCTCGTTTTAAGGTTAGAAGGCTTACACGTAAACCGCATAACAAACGTTTTTGGGTTACATTAAAAGGTATTTGCTGAGAGAAAATAAATCCTGTTTTGCTATCTGGGTATTGTATTGTAGCATTTAACACCTTTTCATCAAAATTTTCTCTGAAGTTACATTAGAGTGAAAATTTCTCAAATTATCCTATAATTTTATTATTTACCATTTGAGCTTATATTTAATGACTCACAAATTATAAAATTAATTTTCAGAGCTGCTTGAGGTTCGCTATGTTGGTATCTGTGAATCAGACATTCCTTTGTGGAAAAAAGGAGTTTTTGGAGATTTTTTGGTGAAGGGCCATGAAGCGAGTGAAGTTGTACTTAAAACAGGTGATAAAGTCAAGTATTTGAAACCAGGTGAGCCTGATTTTATTCTCTTTTAATCTCTACTCTAAAATAACTCAAACTCACTTTGCAATGACAAATTGATTGGAATTTTCTTTCGAATTTAGTTCAATTTTGAAATATTTTGTTGTAGAACATGAAATAACATGCATTTAACTATATAGTGTCCACCTCCCATTGAGGTGTTCGAAGTTTGAATCCCAGCACTGGTTGGTTGATACGAACTCTGTTTTCAACTCCAATCGACTACAATGCTGACATAAAACATTCTCAGTGGTAGACGGATTATGGGCTATAAATCTCTTGCGGTAGGGCTTACAGTTCCGGGGTTTTCCTCTCAACGCAAAGGGGAGGCTAATTTCATCAAAAAGTCTTCCACAAAGTCTAAATGGTCCCACTGATGGATCCAAGAGTTCCCTCGTCTTTTAGGTTTAGTTCAAAATTAGATGGTTACGAATTTGATCATTGAATGTTGTAATCTCAGAATTGGGTTGGTTGTTACAAGCCGGCTGTAAAATGTAAAAATAATATCCTAATTTATCTTTTTTTTTTGCAATTTCATGTTTGTGAAAAGCTGCTTTATTAGCTGCTCTTTATATAGAATGAATATCATTTGAAAACTATCTTGAAAAAAAAAGTTTTTTTATTCTCACTACTTTGTAAAAAATTTAAGTGTATTTTAACAACAAAAATGGTGAAAACTACTTTACTCCAAATAGCTGGAGGGAAACACCAGAGATTTGTTTTCGATTTAATGAAACATCATGGTCAGTTCTGGTTTTTGTGAAACAATAAAAATGTACTTTTACACTTCTTTTGATGTTAAGTAGGTTGCACCATTCTACAATATCCACTTCAGTTCTTAAAAAAAATTTTTTTTACAAATCAAACAAGAATATATTAAAAAGGATTTGAATTAGGCTTAAACAGAAACGGTTGGAAATTAAAGACTGTAAATTTATTTTTATACAATTGTCCTAAGTTTAAAAATTAAAATCTAGCTAGCCTTCTTAAGCAATTAAAAACATACACACATTTTGTTACATAAATTTGTTTGGTAAATAAACAGCAGCGTGTCAGAGAACAACAAATTCACGAAATTTTTCAAAAATTCAGATCTAATTATCCTTCTTAAACAATTAAAACCATACATATATTTTGCTACTGTCATTTGTTTTGTGGATGGATGCGGTATGAAGACAACAAATTCACGTAATTTAGTACTATATTTTAAACAATGCACTGATGATATCCTAAGTACGCCAAAATTGGCGTGTTTGGAAGCGAATTAGTTTCATAATGATGGGAATGCGTGTGATTTGGGAGTTTTATATTATTGTTGTTTAGGCTTAACCACACGGTTTAAATTATGTATGAAGGCTTGATTTTGTGCTAACTTAAAATAAAAAGTTTTTCAAAGTCTTGAACTAACCACATGTTTGGGCCGTTCAACATCAAATTTGAAGAGATATTATACCACTGTTTTTATAGTGTATACAAAAAAAAAACCTCAAATAGCATATAAAAAGTAATTTTATTTGTTTTCTTTGTATTTTTACAGTTGCCTATTATTTATAAATAAAATACTTGCGTGGGATAAGTGTAGTCTGCCTATGGAAAGAAAAGGGAAGCAGAGGAGAGAGAAGCTCCACTGTTTGAAATGCGCCATTTCCCAATACCATAGCAAGAGACGGCCTTAGACTTTCTGACGAGGAGTTCTTTCTATAGGCAAACTATAGCAAAGAAAAGTGTTTGATTGCGGTAAATTTTACCTATCGAGATTGGGCATCAAACGAATCCAAAGCATCATGTTAATAATACTGAATGCAGTTAATCGTTTTTTTTAATGGGTTGAACTACTAAAATCATGTTTTTCGTAACCGAATAAAATCAAATGCCCGGAAAGTGTGTAACATTATAATAAATAATTAAAAAAAACATGAAATTATTGCAGCTTTATTAATTGTGTTGGTATGTACTGCAGTGTAATTGAAGAATCAACGCAAGTGACACAAAATTTCAAATATAGATTTTTATATATTTGGCATCGTTGTATAATAAACGACATATATATATTTTTATAATCATTGTTGCACAGCTGACCCAATTTTGGGTTTACGACTACTAATGTTCAACTCCGTAGCCTTGTTTTTTTTAACCAATCCAGAAGACAAGGAAACCCTTGGATCAGTACCCTCAGTGGTATGATTTGTTATGGGAACATGGAGGACCTTGAGACTCGGCAGATTTAGCATACATCAGTCACCATTTACTACACTGGGAGTCTTCGGCCGGTGGGGATTGAACATATGACCTCTTGGACAGGGGCCCAGTGCCCTACCAACCAGGTTATCCCGGTCCCTCAAAGCTACATATTGCCAATAAATAAATAAATAAATTAATTAATAAATAAAAAAATTTGCTTTGTCTGTTTCTTGAAAATCTTTTTTAACGTTCATAGCATGAACAATGGAAGGGGAATAGTTGTCAAGCTACTTTTCTCGTAATCAATCGTGAAACACTTGCGTTGTTTTTTGAATTGCAGGACACTATATGTTTCAGTTTTGTCCACGTTGTCGCAGTATTTTGATTATTTTTTTTTCATCCGGTGTTAAAAATATTCCGCTAGTAATTCAAATAGGCATTCGGTATTCAGCTAGTAATTTAGTAATTTCATTTCAAGTACATATAAAATGGCATTTTTTAGTTTTATCTTTACTGTTGTAATAGTATGCTGTATTACAATTTGTTTTTAGCTACTAAGAGATAAAAAGGACTAAAAGATTATGGACTCTTACTTGAAAATTGTCAGTATGTCTTCGCAAAAAATAAATAAAAAAAATTTTTAAATAATAAAGTTAGAAAAAGTAAATAAACAAAATAAAGTTAAACAAAAAGTAAATAAATAAAATAAGAAAAAACAAATTAATTAAAAATATACAAAATTTGTGATGAAAGTGTATTTTTTTATTATTTCGATTTATGTTTTCTTTTTTTTTTTAAATGGCGNATAGTAAAAGTATTAGGCCAACAAATAAATAGGTGGATAAAACGGGATATAAAAAAGCTCTATCCCGTTTTATCCAACTCATAAGTATCCCGTTTTGTCAGACTCAGACACTTTTCAAAGCAAACATGGCTGCTGCCTAAACGTGAAAGAAAAATTAGATTGACTAGACATGAGAATACTCGTTAATAAATGCTTCATCAAATGTAATACTCACCGGAATTGTGATCCAATATATATAGGCAGTACAATGTGAAAAACTACGCACGTAACTGTGGAAAGTGGCAAAAAAATGGAGTAAAAAAGTTCTGACACCTACAACTTTCTATCAACTAGTGATCTCGAGACGGTACGCACTGAAAATGATGTAATCACAGTCAAATAACAAGTTTCTGTCGTCGTCCGCTAGATAGCTGCAATAGTCTGGTCTCTAGGCCATGTATCCCGTTTTGTCCGACTATCCCGTTTTATCCAACTCTCCCCTATATTTTTTTATAATCATTGAAATAAACTGCACAGCTGACCCAATTTTGGGTTTACGACTACTAATGTTCAACTCCGTAGCCTTGTATTTTTGAACCAATCCAGAAGACAAGGAAACCCTTGGATCAGTACCCTCAGTGGTATGATTTGTTATGGGAACATAGAGGACCTTGAGACTCGACAGATTTAGCGTACATCAGTCACCATTAGTCGCCAATAAATAAATAAATAAATATAAAATTTTGCTTTATCTGTTTCTTGAAAATCTTTTTTAACGCTCATAGCATGAACAATGGAAGGGAAATAGTTGTCAAGCCACTTTTCTCGTAATCAATCATGAAGCACTTGCGTTGTTTTTTGAATTGTAGGACACTATATGTTTCAGTTTTGTCCACGTTGTCGCTGTATTTTGATTATTAACTTTTTTTTCATCCGGTGTTAAAAATATTCCGCTAGTAATTCAAATAGATATTCGATATTCAGCTAGTGATTTAGTAATTTTATTTCAAGTACATATAAAATGGCATTTTTCAGTTTTATCTTTACTGTTGTAATAGTATGCTGTATTACAATTTGTTTTTAGCTACTAAGAGATAAAAAGGACTAAAAGATTATGGACTCTTACTTGAAAGTTGTCAGTATGTCTTCGCAAAAAATAAATTTAAAAAAATTAAAATAATAAAGTTAAAAAAAGTAAATAAACAAAATAAAGTGAAACAAAAAGTAAATAAATAAAATAAGAAAAAACATATTAATTAAAAATATACAAAATTTGCGATAAAAATGTATTTTTTTTATTACTTTGATATAAAGCGCATAAAAAGAAATAATAATTAAATAAGGGAACCACTCTAAATAACTTAGACCCATTATTATTATTTCCATTATTTGATCCATTTCTTAATTTTGATTTTTTTGACGTATGCGGATTTCTGAATTTCAAAGTATAGGTGGTAGCAGCAATCTGAGAAATAAGGTCACAATAGTTTGATCAGGAGAGCGGTGGAAAGATTCCTTAATTAACATTAAGGAATCTTTACACCGCTCTCCTGATATACTTTTTGAATATTCTCCTGATATACCTTTTGAATTTTTATATTACTTTTTGAATATTTTGACATATCTCAAAAGAAATCCTTTAAAGAAAATTTAAAAATTTTTCCACAAAATTATAATTTTTTTTTTATCCAAGGATAATTCCATACAAAAATCAACTTTCAGTAAATATTTATCATTTTTTATTGTTTCGTTAATTAATTGTTGAGAAAGCTTTGAATAGCAAGGTACGCGATTTCTGACATAATTTTAAAGAATTAATTTTGAATTTCAAAATGCAAAATTTGATTTACATTATGAATTTTAGCGATTTCAAAACGTCATGCATGCTTTAAAAGCTTGACTGTCTATATCTGAACAGAATGAATGCTCACTTTTCCATTAAGTTTTTTTGTGTGTATAATTTGTTAATTTCGGAGGAAATTGTTTATGTTTCTTGTCATAATTAATTAATAAGTTGCGTTTTAATTAGTGGAACATGATTTAAGAATCAGTTTCGTTTTTATTTTACGAAGTCTTAAATAAACTTTGTTATTGTACTCTATAAAAAATATTTAATTATTCTGTCATCACTCACTCATTATTTTGTACGAAAAAAAGGTATGAAGAAATTTTTTAAAGTTCTATTTCAATGTCATGATTCATTGTTAAGCTTTAAAATGTTTGGGAATCTTTGCCCTTATCACTTTGCTCACACATGCATGTAAGATTTTTATTAGTGGTCAATATCAAAACTTTGAAAAACTCTAGCATCCGGATTACGATATTGGTGGGACTTAGGTTGTAAGTTATATAGGCCCTAGTAATTTTATTATTACTGCTCATTAGACTAAGAGAATTTGTTCTTAACTGAAGAGGAACTACATTAATGATTGATGATTTTTCTAGGAAATGACCATATCAAGAATTTTTAACGAAAAATACCAACAAATTTTTAATAAAATATTGTTATCGTTTTACCTATTCCACAGTCGCTCTAGAAAAAAACCCATTATTGTAAAGTAACCTTTAAAATCAGCACGTATTTTAGATTAGAACTCGGGCAAGAAGATTATAATCTATCATGCCCCTTAAATTTCTTATTTAATTGTTTAGTTTCTCAGATTGGATCTCGTTGGGCTTATTATTCTATTGAAGATAATATTCTTTCTTTTATTTCGTTTTTATCTAAATTTAAAATTGATATTTTATAACAGGTTAAATGAATACTATGTGTATAGAGATGACACGTGTGTAGAGATGAAGTTTTTGATATTTATATGCGTCCTTATACTGGTGCAATAGGTGATGATTTTGTGCTACAAGATGACAACGTGACGACTCACAGGGACAGTTTAGTATGTAATTATCTTTAGTAGCAAACAATTCAGAGCATCGAGTGGCCATTTCGATCACCAGACTTGAATCCTATCGATCATGATTGGGATGCTTTGAGAAGACGTATATAATTGCTCTCTATCCTCGCCAGATCCTCAGACCTATATAATTATTTTTAGTAGCAAACAATTCAGTGCATCGAGTGTCCATTTCGATCACCAGACTTGAAACCTATCGATCATGGCTGGGATGCTTTAAGAAGACGTGTAGTTGATCTTAATCCTCTTTAGACCCTTGCCACGCTTGCAACTACTTTTCAAGAAAAGGGGCACGCATCTCCAATGGAACTGGTTGACCGCGTAATTGAGAGCATAACACATCCATGCAAGTGTTGAGGTTATGTGCTAGAGTTAATCGTACTCCATACCGAAGGTACTTTCTTTATTACGAACTGACTTATCTGATTTATTCGTTTCATACATATGTTAATTTCGATATGATTATAATTGACTGGTTAACACTTCTTATGTTGGTTTATACATTATTACGTGTACTATAATGTATGCCAGTTTCATTAAATTCTGTGCTCAAATTTTTGAGTTATGCTGATTTTTGTCGTTTATCATTAATTTATGAGAACCAGTGTATTTTATGAGTGTAGGTTTAGATAAAAAACAAAGTCAATTTTCTTCCTTTGTTTCTTTTTTTTCCTTTTAAGCAAGTCGTTTTTATAATTATTAAAAATAGTGTTTCTTGAATCTCTAGATATCAAAAAATCTTTGAGCAATAAATGTATAAAAAAATACATTCTGGTCACAGATTTTTTAGAATTAGTTCAGCTTATTTATAATAACTTCATTAAAAATAGCATTTAATAAAGTGATTTTTATTGTGAAACTATTTTTTTGCGATAAGAAAATCGCTTATTATGGCGATTTTCTGAAGAAAAATAATATTTTGTGAACTTTTTAAAGCTCTTAATATTTTAAAAAGTTAAGGAATATTTTAATTAAGACAGCATCGGTGATTTTGAGAAAGTGAAACCAAATTATTTTCTAGTTTTAAAAACTCAAGATAAATTTTATATTACTCTGACTTACATTTATAAAGGGTATAAAATGATTTCATTCATCTGAAATTCCTCAACAAAAGACACTAGGCACTCAGAAAAAAAGAAAAACGAGATGAAAGAAACTCCTAAAAAATATTTTTTTACTTAGATAAAGAACTATCTACATTAAATAAAATCGTTTTCTTTTATTAGCAAACGAACATTGAAGTTGTAAGCAAACCTTTTAACTTAAGTCGTCTGACATATTTCATAAATTGTTATTCCATTCCGTTTATGCTCTTATGACATATTAAATTCACCCGGCTAGGAGTAAACAAAATACGTCAGCAGATTTTCACAGGTGAGGTAGGGTCAGACAGGTTGTATAGTGTCTGCAAGGTCATCTACTTTTGTGCCTGATTGGCTTATCTCTGAAGGCTTGGCTCCTATATCGGTTTTTAGTTGGTCATAGAAATTGCTGGCATAGTTTCAACTTTCTAAGATTGCACTTTTACAAAGAGCTGTCTATATTTAAAGTAATTGTCAGCAGTCAATATTTACTCTATTTATAGTCCGTTACACTTTATTTGCAGTGACATTTTTATAGTATTCGACATTCTGTAGGTGAGTATTATGAAAAATGATTGAGGATAATTTGTGTGCGGTTTTAAACAAAATTGATGATTTGCGTTTGGTAAGTACTTTTATAAATTGTTCTTATTCATTTACTTAATTTTTAAATATTTTGTTTACGAACAATTATTTCATTTATTTATTATTAATTTTATATTATAAGTTGCTGCACACTCTATTTAAAGTCTTTTGTCATTATACCATTTGTCTTATACTTACTTTTCAAACTTTTTAAACCTCTGTAGTTGAATTTTGTTGAAAATTCAATAAGAATTTTTGGCTGAGTTAACATACGTTAATAATATAATGGTGAATGACAGATGCAACTTTTTTTTGTATTTTATTTTAAAACTGAATAAAACTTTTGAGTTTTAGATATATTGGGGAAGTTAACTGTTAATAAACCTTTATAATATTCAAATTAAAAGTCTTTAACGTATACCTAACTGAATTCTTTAAATATTCATAATGAAAGCATTATAATAAATTCATATTTGTATTTGCAAAATAACCGCATTGCAGTTTTTGAGCAAACTAACTTTCTGCTTAAGATATATCATTTATTATTTAAATCCTTACTTTTCTTCTTAAAATAATCTTAATAGTAATTTTTTTAACAACTGAATTTTGTAACATATTGTTTTTTATACTTTACCACATCATAATTAGTATTATTTAAATTTCAGGAAAATAGAAAAGTTCCTGAACCTCAACCAAATGGTATGTAATTTTCTAAATTTATTTTTCCGATATTGCACAGTTAAATACAATTAATAATTTAATTGAGCACCCTTTTGAGTAAAATATAACTTTAGAAAAGTAATTATCTCTCCTGATTGAAAAAGTGATTTCCTATTAAAGGAATTTATTAAATATAGATATATATTTAATAAATATATATCTATATTTAAATATATATCTATATCTAAATATATATCTATATTCCCCAATGGAATTGACCTTGAATAGTATTTTGCAATTTTTTCATATAATAGTATTATAAGTAAAAAGTTCAAAATTGACTACATTTTTCGAAATTCTTGAATTATGTAAAAGAAGTATTCCTGCAATTGTATCAACTAAACTATTTATGAATTTAAGTAAGTAGTTGATAATTTCTAACTATGATTAACACTTAATTTTTTAAAGTTACTAAGATAAATAAATAAACAACAACAATAATAATATTAAAAAAAGAACTTTTGAATCACTTTAAAAAAAAGGACTATATTGCAATTGAAATACTTGATACTTGGTGTCATTCATAAACTGCAAAAGAAATTGAAACTTTTGAAATAGTTCTATTAAATTAAAAGTATTTCCTGCGATATTTCTGTCACAGTTTCAGAACAGTTTAGAAAAATAAAAAAAAAGTGAAAGAAAAAGAAACGCAATAGTTAAACTCAAAAATTTTTTCATCATCGGCTACTGATTTCTTCAATAGATTTGTACTTTTCACTGAAAAGGAAATAGAAAATCCTCCGTTTTTTTTCTTTTTCAAATTTAGAAATGTTATTATGTTATTGGAGGCAGACTTCAACTGAATAAAGAAATGTATCTTATGTAAAAATGACACAAAAAGTGCAAGCAACCTATTTCTGTTTTCGACATTTATTTTATGTGTTCTCCTAAAAAGGTAAGACTGAAACAGATCGTGTAGTTAAGATCTGTCTGTGTTTTTCGAATGAGAAGTCTATAAAACCGAGTTCTTGCACGGAGAAAATCGTTCTGGTAAAATTGCTGCACTGCTATAGTAATGAATTCTTTGGTAAAAAAAGAAAAAAAAATCCTGTTCATATGGTAACGGTTCACTGAAAATTCTGGTTTATAGATTAGTGTTCTTATTTCCACACATTTAGCAAAAATTAGAGAATTGAAAAGTAAAGTGTGTAAATGGGGTTTAGGTTATGTTCAAAGGTACCATGATAACACTTCTAAATTTTACAGCATTTATCAAACAATATAATAAATTCAAGAACCATATATTATAGTGAATTATACCAAAATGCTTCGGTTAAAACTTAACGAGATTTATGGTGTTCCAGAAGGCCAGGCATACGTTAAATTCCACCATATTGCGGTAATTTTGATAATACTTTTTTTTCCCCAGGGAAGATTAAGAAAATTCGAGCTATGTATTTTCATAGAAAACCCTTAAATTAAGAATGTTAAATTTTTATGAAATTTTAAAACATAATATACGAATTTGCAAATTTTTTTTCGTCTTTGAATAAATCCAAAGATATGCATATGTTGAGTTTTCAACAGCCTAAAATTATCAGGTGAAAATAAAAGTTTAAAAACCCGGTCTGAGTTATGAGAAAAAAATGTATATTTTGCATAAGATTGTGGAGAAATGAGTAGAAATATTGTATTAATCAAAATAATTATGGTATAATTTTCAGAAAACATCTTTTTTTCCTCCTCTTGTCACTCAAAACACATTGTGAAACCTTAGGACACAATAAAGTGAAATTTTTTGCATGCACCATTTTTAATTCGGATTTTTCTATGTTAAATTCACGGCAAAATATTTCAAAAGTCGAAGAGAAAAAAAGATCAATATCTTAGAAATTCAAAATCCTTCTATAGGCTTCTTTTCAAGATAAACCACTTTCAAAAATGAATTTAAAATCGTGTAAAATGTTGACAGGTAATTATGGAAAATGATAAGCAGCATGATATGGATAATCATTTTTTTTTAAACAAACGACGCTCAATAGAGCGACTCTTGTGAAATCGGACATTATAACGTGAGGTCGTTCGATCCTGAGTGTACGAAAATACCGTAATTATTAACTCCCTTAAGAAAATTAATTCTAATAAAGCAATTTTCGACTTTAGTCTCAATTTAGATACAAATGGAAAAAAGTTGTAATAATGCGACTTTACTTTTCTATGCTAATATACAGGTAAAAGTAACATTTGAAATAGTACTTTACAAGTGCGTCGAAAATAATAAGCTGGTTCTGGCTGCCATTTTTGATAAATAACACACGTTAGGATAACTGCGACCAAACATAAGACCGAACATATTAGTTCGAAAATAGACTACACGAGAGATAAATCTTTCACAAAAATAGTGAATCCAATTATCAATAGAACTCTATCAGTAGAACTCAAAACAACAGCGCTGGCATTATTTGCTATTTCAAATGAAGTTATGAATGAGGCAGACATAGAATACAAAAATTGCATCGGAATATGCGCCGATGGTTATCGTTCAAGATCCGGAAGGTTCGGAAGTATACAAGCACTTGTTAAACAAAAATCACCTCAATGAGTCTGGACACATTGCATGATCCACAGAGAAGCTTTGGCTTCGAAAGAAATGCGTCCTGGTTTAAATATTGTGTTAACTCAACACCTCCTAGAAAAGAGTAGGCCTCTGCACGGGTTACCATAAATATCCTTTAGTAGTCCAAACGTAATGACTTATTTCGTATTTTCAACCACTGCGCAGCTTAGTACCCCGAACGTAATGACATCTTTCTTATTTTTCATCAACTGCGCAGTTAACTTCGTCACATCGGACTACTAATTTGATCCGTGATGAGGCCTTCCTTATTCTAGGAGGTGTTGGTTAACTACGGTTGCTATATAAAAATGAGAACCCTGAGATCGAGAACTATTTCCGCTCTTTGTAATGACATGGCTTCAGTACATTCAGAGTTACTATTTAAATGCGAGGCAGGATGTTGTTTAAATGCGAGGCAAGATCACGTGAGAAATTTTTGCAACTCGTTGATGAATTAAGAGAAGGAATCGCCATTTTCTTAGGAGAAGATAACAGACCGTAAGCCGAGAATTTTCACTATTGTTTATTTGTGATGAAATTGAGCTACTTGGTCGTAATACTCGAGAAATTACATAACTTGAATCTTTAACTCCAAGGAGCAAATACACATATGTTGGATACGAGTGATAAAGTTAATGCTCTTTGTAGAAAATTGGAAATGTGGGGCAGAAATTTAAAGCAAAAAACTGAACAATATTTGCATATGTGGATAATTGTACTAAAACTTATAAGGCTAAGGAAGACCATAAAAAAGTTGCTTTTGTAACCATTGAAAATCATTTAGCCATGCTGGCAAAGAATTTCAAAAAGTATTTTCCTACCGACGACAAACTGATAGCAAGTTAGGAGTGGATTAGGAATCAATTTTATAAGACTCCCGAAGGAGTCTCTATTGATGAGGAGGAAAAAATCATAGATTTCACGACAAATGGCGAAACCAAAATACAATTTAGTAATAAATCACTATTTGAATTTTAGGCAGGAGGATGATTTTTCTGCACTGAAAACAAGGGCATTTCGCATTCTATTACCATTTTCATTATCCTACCTTTGTGAAACTGGATTTTGTGCTGTGGCTTCTTTGAAGACAAAATATAGATCACGGCTAAATATAGAAACAGATCTGAGAGTGGCTATTTCTAATATTAAGCCTCACTTCAAAAAACTTTGCTGTGCAAGACAGGCCCAAGGAAGTCACTAAAAATTATTAATGCTTTTTAAAAATTTAGTATGTTTTGATTAAGTATGGTGGGTAAGTCAAAGGTGGCCAGTGCTCCTAGCGTAGCTCACCCCCCAAAGTAAAATTAAATTTATTTTGAATCATAAGATGTCCCTGCTGCATTGTAAATCTTGCACGAGGCTGAATTGGAAGATATTTCCTTGAATGGCCTCCATTGTATGAAGTGATTTAATCTTTTGCAGTTGTCGTTCTAATTTCCGGGAGAGAAGATATTGTAATTTATATGTGTTTAAATTCTTAGAACTTTGAGTTATGATATGTTTTCTGAAAGTTTATTTCTTTTTCTTTAGCTACATTACTTTAATNGGCACGTTGTGCCCTTAAAATTCAGAGGCACAAACGATCCAAATGTGCCTCTGAAATCAGAGGTACATTGTGCCTTTCATTTTTAAAGGCACGTTGTGCCCTTAAAATTCAGAGGCACAAACGATCCAAATGTGCCTCTGAAATCAGCGGTACAGTTTTTAGAGTGTAAATGCGAAATAACCAATGATTTGACCGTAAATTACGACCACTAAAGATAAGAAACTAGGAAGTCATGCCATTCTTCTTTTATTAAAGGAGAATTCAAGGTGTTTTACATATATTTTCGGGTAACAGCAAAAGAAATAATGGTTTAAATAATTTCTTTAACAATTTTTCAGTATCAAATGACTATGTAAAATTTTTTTGTATCAAATTGCGGTAAAAAGTACCTGCACTTTGACAGCATCTTCCGTAATTTTTTTTTACCATAGAGTCCATTATTACCGTAATATTTTGTACAATATATTTTACAGTAATAATTATTAAACTACAGTGATTCGCAATAAATATTGCTGTAACAATTATGGTACATCAGAGTTTTTATTTTACAACATTTAACGGTAGAAATGCATTTTACGGTAAAAAGAACTGACACTCTGGGTGTCGGTATATTTTGTCACAATTTGATCTAGAATTTTTTAAGTGTAACTTTTGGTCGGTATACTGGAATGAAAGGTTAAGAGTGGTCCGTCAAATGGAGATTGAAATAACATTGAGTCTACGGAATACAAAAAGGCTCTCAATGCATCTGTCCTTATAATGGAAAGGTCAATGTAATGGGGATCGTACTACTGAGCGTAGACATTATTTTATTTGGATTTCACATCAAACATGAACCATCATACGAATATTTATTTTGTTTTTTTAGAGGTCTTACTTGAAATGCAAAGTGTTGGAATCTGTGGATCTGATGTTCACTATTGGAAAAATGGTCGAATAGGCGATTTTATTGTTAAAGAACCTATGATCGTTGGTCATGAATCAAGTGGCAAAGTTGTAAAAATTGGTAAAAATGTGCATCACTTAAGAGAAGGTATGCTTTCGATTTGATTTGACATTTTGATTTAAAGTTTTGTTTCAACTTACATTTAATTTTTAAAGAAATATATTGGTCGCACTTAGGTTAAATTTTTAAAATTAGGTTCATTCTATTTAGTTTGTTTTAATTTTTGACTGAAAGGTAAATTCAGTTGTTCTACAAGTTCTTAATTTGATGTTCTAAAATTAGTTATATCACTTTATGCATCCAATAATAAGTCTTTATAATAAAATATAAATAAAGTCTTTATAATAAAAATCGTATTTAAAGTTATAAACTACTATAAATATAATGCGTTTCAGTAGTTTGAAAAAAAAAATGTGTTAATGTAAAAAAAATTTTTGAAGCTAATAATATAGTCTTATATTTTAAACTGTTTCAGTGTTTTTAAGAAATAATGCAAATTTATTGAGTATTAACTACTAATAGTTTATAAGTCTAACACATTGTTTATCATCGACAGTAATTAGGCTAAATAATCAAGATCGAACTCACTATCTCATCTCTCCGTTACTGATTATTTTGAATTACTGGAAGCTTATTACACAGTATTATGAAAAATGAAAAAAAAATTATCTAATTATTCAATAACTTTCATGATTACTTCATTAGAATTTCTATAAATAGCTTCTACATGACTACTATTGCTACTTTTATTTTCAGTAAAAGGTCTATTCTAGAGATAAATGTGATAAGTCTTTATCACGTGTATCAGTACTTTGAAATCTGGTTCTTCAAATGAAAGAGATTAAGATTGAAGGAATACTCTCTTTATAATTTTTTTCAAATATCAAAAACTTTTATCAATCCACTTTTTATCTTTAACCAAAGCCGTTTTTTCAAAACAATCATGATAAAGAATCACGTACTGATACAATGAAAGTACAGAGAGTTAAGACTATTTTAAGATTTCTAAATGTGCAATTCTTAAGCCTTTAACGCTTGATTAAAGGGAGGGAATAATCGTGTGAAATGGAATATTAAGTAGTTAACTGTAATATTTATAAAACAACTCCTCTGCCGCTATTATTTGGATAAAAAAAAACAGAAAAATTAAAGAACTTTGAAACTTAACGTTAAACTAAAATTTATTTCATGAAATTCTTAGCCCGCTTAGTTCCATTAACCTGAAAGAAAAGCCGCGTAAATTTCCAATGGTTAGTCCGAATACAAGTAAACTCAACCGCACAACTTTACAACTTATATTATCACCAAACCATTGTTGATAATGTGTCGGTTGGCGACTATAAATCTGGTAGTTTCACTTTTCCACCAGAACAGCAAATTTCAGCTGTTTCATTCTTAAATTTAAGAGCACTACAAAACACACATAAATGATTTATTTTTCCTATGATAACTTGGATAGAGACTATAAATAGTAATTGGAAAATAGTGAAATACACTAAGATTTAAACCAGCATATTGGCGGCGTTTGAATAGAGAAGTGAGTGTTCTATCGTTTTATATTCTTACTTTCCATTGTTTTGATGTTTCAGACAAACGGGCTTGAGCAATACATTTTAAATCGGTAACCTGTCTTCCTTGCTGTTGCTCAGATGTTTCAGAGGAATGGGCTTGAGAGTTGTGCAATCGATCGATAACCAGTTTTGATTACTGTTGCTCAGATGCTTCAGATTTTGCATTTAATTATGGTCAGAGATGTATTTAATTGATGAAAAGTATTTGGCAATTTCCCGCTTCGTTGTAATCAAGCTTATTCAAGGGCGTTTGAATAAGTAATGTTTTTTGTTTTACCACTTGGAGTGTAAGCGAATAAATGAGAAGGTCGTCCGACACGTGACCAGGTCAGATAGCTGTCCGTGGGAGAAGCAGGGATTTTTTGGGCTTTGTTGATGGTCATGGCAAAAGCAAGTCGCACCGGAATCTGCAAACGTTTAAATTCAAATGGCATATCTGTGGGGGTCATTGGAATACACGGTATCAGAATATCTCCTTTAAATTTGCTTCTTAGAATATTAGTTTCGAGGATATATTGATCATTATTATTTTCACTGAAAGACGGGTACCATTACAAGGTCTGGGTGAGTTGATGTTTCGGAAGAGAATGATAGGTACTCCCGTTTTCAATGATAAAACGAGCGGCTGCATATCTGGCAAATCAAGTGAATTCAGAAATTCAGTTGGGTAGTTTACAACCTCGTTTTGAGCTATTACATTATCCATGGATTTATATGTTCTTGCATAACCTGGAATTTCATTTAGAATGTGATGTCATGTACATCGCTTTTTCTTGCTGCTAATATAGCACGTTTATCAGAACTGGTCAAAAGTATTGAAAGTCTTGCGGCCTTGCGGAATTTTGTTTTTAATGTAAATTTGTAAATTTTTCTTCTTTTTGTTTTCTACTTACAACTGTAAGCCTCATGCTATACTTTGTGGTGCATGAGGAGTTTTAAGTCGTTTAAATAAAAAAAATTTCGCAATTTAATGTAGATCAAACATCACTAACGGCATTTTAAACTTTCATTGCTAAATATTAATTTCTGGCAGTGTACATATTCATTGTGTTTTGAGCAATAATAATTTCTCTTCGATATTAAAAACTCGAAAGTACACGAGTATTTTTCAAAATTCGAATACGTCCGAATATGTTTATTGCAGTTTTAAATAATTTTTCATGAATTCTTTTTTAAAAAAACT
>NC_092211.1:63980397-64038707 GCF_043381705.1 Parasteatoda tepidariorum | reverse complement strand
TATATATATATATAAGCACAATTTAATATCTATTGCTATCATTCCATACCACACATCCATAGTACACCATTTTTTGATATAATTAAAACATAGATCAATAAAACATATGATATTATAATCGAGACAGCCAAAAAATCTAGATTTTTATATTTTTTATTTGTTTAAAAATTAATTCAAATATTCACGTATAGGCTTTTAGGTATTAATACGCACTCTTGTTCACTGATTCGCTTACTTTCTTCCTTTATTTTTTTTTTCGTTAATTGATTTGTTATGAACAAAATTATTCATAGCAATTATAAGTAATAGTCCATGATTAAGAAGAAATATAAATAAATTAATGATATTTTTTACATTCAGGCAAACATGAGTGATTCACGGTGCCTGGTAAATTTTGTAAAATTTTTATTCTTACAAAATAGATGATAAAAAGAAGAAAATGAACAAAAATAAGTAAATAAATAAAAAGGAGAAAATATATCGGGAAATATATTCTTTTTTACCCAAAAATTGTTTAAAAAAAATAAAAATAATTTTTGATGCGAAAGGCTTAAGTTCTTTCAAGAGTGTTCTATTTTTCAATTTTACTTGTCTCAGATCTTATAATTTCTCGTTACATATTTTTTCATTTTTACTTTTTTCCTCAGAATATTTTTTATTACAGACATAAAAATTGGACTTTCTAAATAATAAATAAAGTAAAAACTGTTCTAATTCATTTTTGTTCTAATTCATTTAATTTCTTCCTTTCGATTTGAGACGTCTTGATAAGCTAGTGCGCTTTTTATATATTTAGGTGACAGGGTAGCTATTGAGCCAGGTGTACCTTGTGGAAAATGTGAGTTTTGTAAGAAAGGAAGTTACAATATTTGTCCAGATATAAAATTCTGTGCTACACCACCATACGATGGATCACTGTGCCGTTATTACTGTCACGACGCGGATTATTGTTTCAAGTAAGCTATTTTGAGATACATTTTCTGTGACGATATGAGTACAAGTATTTTGTACTTTAATATGACGATTTGTATAAATTTCGTTCTTTTTCACGAGTACAAGTATTACTCGTTTAAAAGTCAAAATACGAGTACAAGAAATTTGTACTACAGTGTGACGATTTGTATAAACTTCTTTTAGTGAAGTTGTCATTTTCTTTTAGAGGAAAAATTGATTTAAATGAACAGCGGAGAAAGGAAAAAAACGAACGGAACATCGAATTTCTATGAAAGGACCCAATTTCAATTATTGATGTGCCTAATCATAAATAACCTAATTAATTAGGGCAGACGATTTATCATGTTAAAAAATCAGCAAAAAAATAAATAAATAAACGTATTTTTCTTTGAACATAATTTTTTTTAAGATTCTTGATTCTCTCGAAAATGGGAGGTAGCTGAAATCTGAAGAAAATAGTCGAATAGAAAAGAGAAATTGAACTGTTAGCAGGATCGATTAAAATTCCGTTCCGATACTGTTAATCTCAGTTTTTGCGTAGTTTGTCATATCATCGGAATTATGGAAGCGAATAAAAAAATTTTTTTTGTGAATTTAAAACGTGCTTTTATTCGCATTATTCTCAATCGTGTTTCATGTTCTCCACGGAAGGTGGCAGTATTTGTAGAGGTTGTTTTAACTTCCGGTAGAAGATTCACTTGGCATACAAATACTAGTCGTTGCATGCAGAAGAATTTTGTAGGTAGAATAATTTCTGCTGGTATAAACTAAATTGCGTACATCCTCATCTCAACGTTAATGTAATTACATATCAATATAAAATAAATTCCCAAAGGAAGTTTCTTCATAACCTCATCGGAAATTTTACAATATGAAGAACACGTTTTTTTCTCAAAAACACGACTCAAATATTAAATTCAGAACAACTGAGTACTCCATGAGTATACAAACAAACCAGGAACGTCAAAAAAAAATAGTCACGTCAATGCTATGACGTCAGAAGGGGACCTTAAGACTTCCGGTAGGGTTTGCTTGTAATTTTGGAACGATGGTGAATAAAGATAATATTTAGCATAAATTAGTTATTTATTACTTATTTCAATGATGAGCAAATAAATTTATTGTTCTTAAATCTACGTAGTATCTCATCTCATCTAAGTAGTATAAATTTGAACCCCAAAATTTGAACTCAATCGATTATGCGTATTAATTTTTAACTGCACTCTTACCTCGATTGGAGCCGTTTTTTGCAAGGTGGCTTCCCCTCTTGCATTTTTAGCGTAAATATTCCAAATCCGTCGAAAGGAAAGGCATATCAATTAAGGAAAAAAGAATATTTTTGTGTCTTATTTTGTAACTTCATATCGTCTGAACTAACAAGTTAGCCTATTTCATTTTAGTTTCTTAGGTTAACGTAAATATTGAGCAGTAGTAGGAGAATATCCGATATATAGATCAAAGTTACTCATGGTATTTAATGCATGCATAGTTTTCGTACTTAGACTAGATTCTATCACTGAATTAGACTTTTGACCCTAAAATAAAAATAACATAATAAAAATATATATTTATCATTGACAAATAAACATGTATCTCTATCTGAAGAATTTAAACATGAATGCTGCTTAACTTTTATGGCTATTTTATAATTTGGAAAAAATAATGTTCTGTTTTTAAAATATTTACGCATGTATGATGCGAGATTATATTAAATGTACTAGACAAAAATTATCCAGCGACGAAATTAACAATAAAATAAATAAATAAGAAAAAAATTAAAAAGATTAAAAGAAATCATACACACAATTTTAAATTAGTTTAGTGCCAAAATGCCAGAAAAACAAATTAAATTCAAATAATTGCGACCGAACTAGTTTGTATGTCGGACACTTTAAATATTGTAAATTCTTAAAAAATAACAATTTAATAAAGTGAAAAGTTTGCCAGTGTATATATTTCTCATATTACTACAAAATTTTGTAATTGTTCTGAAATTGTACAAAAGCTGCGAGGGATCATTTCAGGCCTTTAATAAGTTTTGCAGTTACTCAACAGTATTTGAAAACAAAAACTTTACTAAAAGATTACGACTTGCTTGCTTTTTAAGAGTTTAGACATAACAAAAGAACATTTATTTTAACAATGCTTTTATCGTAATTAGGCTTCCCGACAATGTAAGCTATGACGAAGGAGCCATGATTGAACCACTTTCTGTTGCTGTATATGGTTGTAAAAGGTCTGGTGTTACTGCTGGCAAGTCTGTTCTCATATGCGGAGCTGGTTTGTAGAATTTGCTGTTGTTGTTTTGAAAATTGTTAAACTCTTGCTTTATTTTTGTGCAATTTGCTGTTTTCAAAGTTGTTTAACTCTTGCTTTATTTTTGTACAATTTGCTGTTGCTGTTTTGAAAATCGTTTAGCTCCTGCTTTATTTCATGTTCACTTTTAAATATCCTTTTATCACTATTTTTATTAGAGTGTCGCCTTATAAGGTTTTACCGTTATGAAATTTTAAAGTTTAGATTTAGGATTTTTTAAATTTTTTTTACAAACCTGAAAGACGAAAATTCATAAGCTTATTCATTATCGATTAATTTTAACCATCATTTTAGCTAAAATTCACTGCCCAATTGTCTTAGATTCAAATATCTCTATGTTTGAGCCATTTTTAGTATATTTCACAGAGTGTATCTCAAATTATTGACCATTTTTTATGATTTATTATAAAAATGGTTAAAATGTTAAATTCACACCTCATAAGCAGGTAATAGCAGCTAAATTTTCTAATTTGCAAGTTTTAATTTGAGTGGGAATGAATATCAACTCGCTATAGCGTACAGACATGTACCCCTAAAGCCTACCATCCTCTATCGAGGTACTATTCTCAATTTTATTCTTTTTTCTCAATTTTGAAGAGTGATCTTCTTTTAAATTTTTTCTGATTAAAATTTCATAATCTTTATTATTTTAATATCTGTTTTTTTTAGGACCGATAGGCTTACTAAATATTCTAACATGTAAAGCCATGGGTGTTTCAAAAATATGTGTCACTGGTGAGTAAAATTTAGTATTTTTCTGTATCCTATATTACTAATATATTATTTTGGAAAGTGATGCTACTTATTATTAGTGCTATTCTTCATACATTTCATTACAGAAATAACTTAATAAATAATATTTAATTATTATAAGCAATTATAATTAAAACATAATATTTAAAATTGCAAATAATTATTATAATTAATATTATTAGTTAATATAATTAAAATAATTTAATAATAAAAATAAATTAAACTTTGAAGATATGATGGCTACATATATTCTTTTCGTGTCAAATAATATAAATTTAATAAATTTATTAATATTTTATCCCAACTGTTATCAAGTAATATTCGATATTTGTTTCATTCGATAGATATATTGGAAAATCGTCTTTCTAATGCCCAAGCCCTAGGTGCAAAAAATACTGTTTGTGTGAAAAACATGGAAATTGAAGCCGTTATGAAAGAAGTGATTTCCAGGCTTGGTGGGCAACCAGATATAACCCTTGAATGTAGCGGAGCAGAACCGAGTGTAAAACTTGGTATGAAGGTGAGTTTTCTAAAACAATAAATTCAAAAACAGTGAAATTTTAATAAACTACGAGGGTTGTAAATTAAATAGTGGCAACTTAACCTTGAAACTCACAAAAGGGCGCGCATGCGTAAATAGGGTATGGGTGCGGTGAGGTGGCGCTGTTGTCGATGTGTAGAGTGCAAAAAACAGTCGATTTGCTTAGAAGGGTAGTTGTTGCGTGGCGTTAAAGTGGGGAGTTTCGTTTCCATCGCTCTAAAGCATGTTGTGAAAAGGCTTAATGACGAAGAAAGACGAGATGATTGAATCCATCGTGCTACTGTCCTATATGGTAAAGCATTTGCTCCAAAGGCTTCCACTAATCCTCGATAGCATTCTGTTGCATTTTTGCCACGGGCAACCTCGATTGTAAGCCACGACCGCTGATCACCTTTTGAAAACATGCTTTAGAGCAATGGAAACGAAACTCCTCACTTTAACGCCACACAACAACTACCCTTCTAAGCTAATCGACTTTTTGTTTGCACTCTACACATCGACAACAGCCCCACCTCACAGCTCCCATATCTAATTTGCGCATGCTCGTCCTTCTGTGAGTTTAAAGGTTAAGTTGCCACTATTTAATTTACAACCCTCGTATAATAAACAACATAGTTAAGTTTAGTTTTGATTTAAAGTGGAATGCAGTTTCTTCCTTTATAGCAAACATAAACAATACATTTAAAGAAGGAAACAAGCAACAAAATAAATCAAAACAAGCGGGCTCCACTCCCCTGTTCACTGAAGTACTCTTACCCTTGAATAGTACTATGCTTGTGATTATGTGTGTCATTGCTTGATTATAATTATTTGATTGTGCTTGATTTTGTGTGCTATACTTGAATGCCGAGAGGATTGCTTATATGGTTTGCTTTGCAAACCATACTAGCTTCGCTCGTTACTACACACAAAGAAATGCTGACGAAATTACCGTGCTGATTGAGATATTTCTGGTAAAAAAATATCTAAATAAAAGCCAAAATATACGGTTTTTAAATCATTCCTTAGGTAAGTTTTACGTTCATATGGTAACTGTTTACCGCAAATTCTGGTTTTTAAAATTTCAAAATTCTTATGACCGCTTTAGAGAAAAATACAAAACTGATCAGTAGATTTAACCGAAGTGGGTTTTATGCCGTGTTCTGTGGTATCATGAAAAAATTACCAAATTTTATAAAATTTATCAAATTTTATCACATATTATAAAACCATATTTTATTAACCTAGTTATTACCAAAGCGCTTCGGTAAAAGTTACCGAACTTTTTTGTGTTTTTATGGAGCCAGAAACATGGTAAATATTTTTCTGATAGTTTTGACCATAAATTTTATCAGTGTTAGTTAAGGCACTTTGAAGTGTGTCTCAGGAAATTAAATCAATTATTAAATCACTAAAATTAGTTTCTCTCGAAAAAAGTAAAATTTTTAATCCTGAATAAGTTATTGAAATAAAAACTTTTAAATTTAAATAAATGATAGGCAATCGAAGAACTTTCATAAACAAAGCAATAATTATGGTTTAAAAAGAAACGAACTGCTATTGAAGATTCTCAACTTTGTTAAGAACATAATTGTAAATTTCAAAGGTTCGAGCTACCACTGCAAAGTCTTAAAATGACCAAACTCTTAGGAACTTAAATTGAAATAAATGACATGCAACAGAAAAACTTACAGAAACCAAACACTATATTTGCATTCAAGAAAAGCTAATAATCATTTTTCATTAAATAACCATAAGATTGAATAAAGCTATTATTATTGAACCTGCATAAATTTATATTTAAATGAGTCATTCAATTTTTATTTATTAGCGTATAAAAATTAGTTTCATAAAATTTATCAACACATAGCAACGTCGCTCAACAAAAATAAAGCATTGTCATCCGTTGCTTATCTGACAATTCTAGATGAAATATTTTCTCTGTATATTTAAACCCTGTAGTGACAGATAATGTTGAAAATTTTTCTTGCACTGCTCTATACTTTTTCTGCCAAAAATGCTTATTTAGAAAATTAATTTTTAAAATTTGTTTCATTTGGCAGCGCCATCTGTTAACAATTTTTAAACTAATAAGGGGATTCAGCGAGAGTAAATTTTTCAGTTTCCTAAGCAGAACATAACAAGCTTTTTCTATTTTATTAGGTTTTGAACTTTCAAAATACCTGATTAATTCACAAACTTATGAAATTAAATCTTTAAAATATTGTCTGATTGAATTCTTCAAATTTTTTTCTGTTCATATTTTTAGTAAAATGTATCTTCTTATAGGTGACAAAACCTGGTGGTGTACTAATGTTAATTGGACTTGGAGCCCCCGAAATTAAAATCCCCATAATTGAAGCAACAATTCGAGAAGTTGACATTCGTGGAATCTTTCGCTACGTCAATTGTTATCCCATTGCCTTGGAACTAGTTTCCAGTGGTGCTATAAATTTGAAACCTCTAATCACGCACCATTTTACACTTGAAGAAAGCATCAAAGCATTTGAAACAGCACATACAGGTGCTGGAGGTGCCATAAAAGTCATGATTCATTGTGGAAAATAAATGCATTTACAATTAAGTTCAAAAAGAATGTTAAATCATAAATGAGCTTAATCATATTAAATTCAGTTTCATAAGTACTATTTTTGTAGTGTAAGCTATATTGTATTTGTCTCGTTGTTAATTAATGCTTAATAAAATATTTTTTGAATGATATTTTCAATTATTTTAATTTATTTGCACATTTAAACATGCATATGTAAGTATTGAATTTCAAGCATTATTTATAAAATTTTATTTGAAACTTGCGGACATGATTAGTTACAGCTGTAGGCAGTTTAAGTTATTACAAATCGCCATTTAATTATTTGCAAAAATGTCCTTTTAAATGTTGCGTTAAAGGCGTATAGTCAGCATATTTAAACTTATGTTACTGTCATTAATGGAAAAATGATTTTCATTCAGTGAAAATTCAACAAAAACTTGTAACTCGATTACTGATTGATTGCAATTTCCAGTTTTTAAATTCATAATGCTAAATGTTATTTTTAAGGAAATGAAGAGTTTTAAAGGTAATATTATGTATGTTTGGTAATATTATGTAAGGTAAAGGTAATAGTATGTATGTTTGGTAATATTGTATAATACATTTTGAGATACGAATTTGTAACTGTAATGTCCTAGGATAACTTTAAAGTAATTTTTGTAACATTTTGGATATTGTATTTCTTTAAATGTTGTTTAATTTAAATAAACATTTGACTTTAAGCATAGTTATAATTCATATTTTTTTTTCAAAGTGAAAACAATTTTCTTTAGAAAAGGATATATCGGTTCTTTTAAATAGTTATTTATGTATAGTTATCTATTAATGAATAGTCAATAAATTAATAAATATTTAAGTTCAAAGTATTCAAGGAAATACCTTAAAAGAAATGTATTAAAGGTTCAAGAACGTTTAATCAGAATGTTAACTCTGCTATTTGATGTTCAAGCTTTTAATATTTTTTTCAGCAAAAGGACATTCAATGGGCATTTGTAAAAATTAAAATAATTCAGTTCTACACAGAGAAAGAAATTCTTGTTCAATTACGGTAACTTATAGTAAAGACATTTTTGGTAAAAAAAAATAGCTATAAAATCATATTATGCGGTATTTAAACCATTCATAATGTTGTTTTTCTGTTCAGATAGCGACGTTTTTACCCCGAAATCCTGTTTTCTTTTTCTTTTTTTTAAATTTTAGATCTTAATACCATTCACTTGGTCAAGATAAAAAACTGAAAAGTAAATGTAAGTGAATAAATAGGTTTTATGTAATACTCTATGGCATCATGATAAAATTACCACATTTAATATATTTGAACGCATACTATATTGCAATATTTTACTTTTAATTTTAGGAAAGCCATTGACAAAGCACTACGGTAAAAAGTATCGTTCTTTTTGGTGATCACACAAAGCCAAATTTGACCATACTGTCGTTTTGGCCATTTTTTTTTAGTATGCACTCCTAAAAAATTATTCTAATGTTACCGAATTGTTTTGATAAAAAAAGAAAAGGAAAAAAGAGTGTTTAGGTAATTATTTATGATTTCGAATATTTACACTGTTAAGAGGAAGCCATACCACAGGGGAAACATCACCTCCATCACCATTTTTCACCTTCATAACTAATTTAGAATTGAAAGTGTAGAAAACGTGAGTTCAGACAAACCTAGAGTACACCATGAAATTTCAAATACTAAAAAGAAATTTTTTATTAAAATAAGTTATGAGAAAATAACTTAGGATTACGCAATGGATGAAGTTCTTTTTTAGTAAGTTGTTTGTATTTTGATAGTATAATTCTTTTTTCAGCAACAGAAACTTAATGGCTTATTCCAGGTTTGCCTACACTCACTTTTTCCTTTTTTTAAGTTTTAAATTAGTAATGGAGGTGAACGAAAATTTGGGATGAAAAGTTTCTCCCGTGGTATGGCGTCCGCTTAAAATATGTTATGGTTCATTTTTAGTTATTATACGAACTGAATTTTGGCTGTGGGGATGATTTTATGACCCCATACCGTCGATAAGTTCTTGTTCCTAGAAAACTAGACATCTGTTCACTCTTTTCTTAAAAGTAGCTGAGTTTTCCATCTTTATTTGCCTTTTGTGAATAAATAGAACACTATTCCATCATTTTTCTAACTCAATAATCAGCTACTGGGAGTCATAGAATGATACTGCTTGCCTTTCCATCTATTTTAAAAACCATTTTATTCCACGAGTGCAGTGTGTTAAGTATTTTCTACTTTTTTTTAACAACGTTCCGAAACTTTTGCTGCTTAAGTATAAGAACTGCCTTGCTATAAAATAAAATAAAATATTTGCTGCTAATTGTGTACAAAAACCCGACGACGCTCTCGAACGTTGTATGAAAATCAAATACCTTGCTATTTCACTTATTAGAAATCAACGCAGGCAAACGTGAGGTTAATCCTGGTATGAATCATAAACTAAAATTTCAGATATGAAACAGTTGCGTCCTGGAATCTCCAAAATATAAATTTCAAACTTCTTTAAAATAAAACTTCGCTCGAGAAATCTAGAACTAGTGAAACTAGCAATTTGTGCTCACATTGTTTTTGCAAGGAAAATATAGCTTCTGTTAAAAATAATTGTCTCCAAGAAAACGAAATATAAATAGCAATCATTATATACATTCATGTTTGCATTAAAACAATCATATCGTATATAATATATTAATTTATATACTAATTATTATATGCACCGAAGAGCCATTACATTATGACCACCCTGCTAATATCAAGTAGGACCACATTTAGCCCTCAAAACTGCTAGCACCCGCCGTGGCATTGATTCCACAAGGTGCTGATAGGTAGTCTGAGGTCTGGTACCAAGCGCTCAGCAACTGGTCCTGCAATTCCCTCACATTGCGAGGGGATAGCGTGGCAGCACGAGTTTGGTTTTCCAGGTAGGACCACAAATGCTCTATTGGTAATCAGGTCAGGTAAATTTGGGGGCTAAGACATGACTTGAAAGTCACTGGAATGGTCCTCGAACCAATCCATGCCGATTCGACCCTTATGACATGGTGCATTATCCTCTTGGTGAACACCATCCCCCGCAGGAAAAACTGTTGCCATGAATGGGTGAACTATGTTCAAGTAGCTTACAGACGTCAGGGATTGTTCTATGAGGATTATGGGTCCTAATGTGCCCCATTAAAACATTGTTCCTGGGTGAGAAACCATGAAAACCTGGACGAGCCCATTGTTACAGATGGAGGGTGGTCATAATGTAATGGCTCTTCGGTGTGAGTAAATATCAAGTTTTAATAAATCTTATCGCTCATAAAATTGCAGAAAGATTGGAATAGTTAAGCAATAAGTATTCTTTGTCTAAGGCTCAGAAATGTTAGGTTTCCAATAAAAGCCATAAGTTTTTAAGTAGCGTATGAATAAATTTGGTTTTGGGTCATTCAATGATCCTTGTTTGCTCTGGAGGCGCGCGTCCTTCCTGGTCAGCGCTAGAAATCAAGTAAGTGTACTGGCGTTTGGAATGAAGATAGAAAGACGGTAACCTTGTGATTAGAGAATCGGATTTTTTAGACTCGATGGTGAGAGTTTCACATTACTGGGGGTACTGGCAGCTGCTTCTCTAACTGCTTGGTCTGCTGGTTCATTGGTGTGTTGCATTGGTGTGGTGTGTCTCAAATACATTGGGTGGCAGCACATACAGGTATAATCGGTAATGAAATAGCAGACCAAGCAGCAAAAGACTCAACGAGTATTTGCAAAGTACGTGTTCGTGAAATGTGAGGAATCGAAACTTGCGGTACGTCACTGAGCAGAACCATGAGTACAGCGGTTTCTAGAAAATTTTAACCTGAGTCAGATCTATGTCAAAAATGTGAAAGTGGCCTCACGAATGAGTGGTGCTGCCTCCTATCTGGGGAATTCTGATCAGCGCTTTTTTCATAGGCACTCCTTCCTGAATTAATTTTTAAAGCTAGTAGCTAGCGAGCTTGGCTTGTCCGAATGTAATTAAAAACAACAACTCCCTGCGAAAATAGGCAAAATTGAATCAGCAATCCAGATATCTTAAAATCGTCGTTGAACAGCTGACCCAATTTCGTAACCTTGTAAGCTTGAACTTAATCCAGAAGACATGAGAATTGGAAGAAATTTGCCTTCTTTGGAGACTTTTTGATGGAACTAACCCGCATTCGCTTTACATGGTAAGGAAAAACACGAAAACCTCCCACGGTTATCCTGACGGCAAGGGAACTCTGACCCATTATCCATCTACAACTAAGGCTATTTTACGTCCGCACTGTGGTTGACGCGATCCGGGTGCAGAATTCGTATTGACCAGCAATCACTAGGATTTGAACCCAGTTTGCCTGATTGGAAGGAGAACGCTCTATCCACCACGGCTCTAATCCAGATATCTAGTAGCGTCCGGATACTATGCATTTTAGTTTTGAAATATCAGTTTCGTTTGATGTTGTCACGCTGAAATTTCTGCTATCACCAATTTTTGGAATTATTTTGTTTTCAATATTTTTCCCGTTATACCCCCACCAAAGGTACATCGATCAAATGTATATCTCACATCTGGGTGATTTAGTATACGATTAACTATGAATTAAGCAAAGCGGGTTTATTTTTTCATTTTGAGAATATCTGTAACATTAATTTCAATTTCCTTATATTTCGAAGCAACTGCACCAGGAGGTTTGCTGATGTCAGTAGGAATAGGGTTATGTGATATAAAAATACCTATTTTAGAAGCCACAGTTTGAGAAATTGATATGCGTGGAAGTTTACGCTATGCAAACTGTTATCCAGCAGCCTTAGAGCTAATTGCCAGTGGAGCGGTGGACATGAAGCCTTTGATTACCCATAAATTCTCATTAGAGGAAAGTGAAAAAGACTTTGAGATTGCTCATTCTGGAGCTGCTATTAAGATCATGATCCATTGTGAAAAAGATTGTCAATGTAAGTATTTTGTTTATTTTATTATTCTTTTTCTTCAATCAAATATGCTGAGTAGTTTACGTTGATGGTAGTGTTCATTTTTTAAAAAAGGAAACTAAACTTTTACTTTTACATAATATTACGGAACATAAACTTTTTATTATTTAGTCTTAAAAAAATAAAAATAATCATGTTCGAAGCCGAGAGTTATTTACTCAATTTACAACTTCACAATCTGGCAACAACTAAAATATTTTAATAATTATTAATCCAATCAAAAAACAAAGTAAGATACAACTGAGCTTAGTTTTATGCCTTGAGCCTGCCTATTTGAAGATGAACACCATACTTTGAAGCAGGGCTCGAAAAACTGCCCGTCCGCCCGTCCTCGGCGGTCAAAAATTCCCCACGGGCTACGAATTTTTCGAATCCGTCGTCCGCGCGGACGGCCATTTTCTCGTTAATGTTCGTGATACATTTTAAATTTTTGTTATCTTACAAGAGTCTAGAGCCTCACTTCTAAAATGACCCTTTAATCTTGAAATACAGCAACATACTGCGTATGGTGGAATTGATGTTTTCTCTGTCTGGGAGTACAGCAGCGGTTGAAAGGGGCTTTTCAGCAATGAACTTACAAAAAAACACATATCATACTGGTCTTAAACGAGAAGCGTTAAACGCAATTATGAACATCTACCTAAATGGAAAACTCCTTTCAGATTTCTGTGCAGAAACCTCCTTAAATCATTGGCTTGATTGTGGAACTAGCAAACGTCATATTTGATTCATTTAAAAAAACGTAGTACCCTCAGATAAATTGACATTCCAGATAACTTGACCTTTGTCATTTAAATTATTTCATAAAAGAAATACTAGGTTGCTATTAGTAACCTAGTATTTCTTTTATTACTGTATAATGTAATCCTAGTAACTACTAATTCATTGTGCACTTTATATAAATGTTTGTAATAAATATGAGAAAATTATATTTTTATTTATTTAGAAGCGACGGGTTAGTTTCAAAGGAGGACGGGTACATTGTTGGACAAGCCGTCCTCGGGGACGGGTAAAATTTCTGAGTTATTTCGAGCCCTGCTTTGAAGACATGTTGTAATTTTTATTTTTGCCTTAAGAGGACGCTATACAAAGGAAGAAACTTTCGATTGCAAATTTTCTTTCACTTTTATTATGAATGTAAAATTTAAAGTATGGAAGAAGTGAGCTTAGACAAACCCAGAATAAATCATGAGGTTTTAAATACTGAAAAGAAATTTTCAAAATTTCAAAATGAAAACAAATCATGAGCAGATGATTTAGAATTGCGCAACGGGGAAGTTATCCTACAATAATTTGTTTGCATTTTCATGCAATGAAATATTTTTTTCAGCAACTGAAACTTCATAATCTAGTCTAGGTTTGTCTGCACTCACTTTGCCCAGTCTTTAAATTTTAAATTAATTAAGGAGGTAAAAGAGCATTTGCAATGAAAAGTTTCTTCTGCGGTATAGCGTGATCTTAAAGCGATATTTTTTAAAGCATATTTTATGGGATGAAGCTTATGTTAAGCTTCTTCCACAACTTCACATAATCATGCTGTGGGTATGCAACGTGAAGTTATGGCAGAAGAAGCTAAAACAAACATAAAACACCAATCCTTAAGGGACATAAAACTAAATTTTGAAAAGTACGATATAACCTAAGAAAAGTCAAACAAAAGATCAATTCGAATTCCCGAAGCAAAGGAACAATATAGAAACAAATTATTTCAGTGTATACCAAATTATTTTACGCGCTTTTTTAAAGTACGATACAACTGTCATTTTATATTTTTGAAGCTTATGGTGTTAACAGTCGTGCAAAGTACAACTTATAGCCCCTTATGAAGGTAAAGAGTGGTTGAAAATAAATCACCCTTAACTAGTAAGGAAAATGTAGATGAAGTTTCAATTTTTCTTTGGAAGCAGCTTTCAATTTTTCTTTGGAAGATTGTTTGCGAATTTAATAAAGTTGTTTCTAAAAGCAGACATCTTGTATAATGTCAACAAAAACTAACCATAAAGTTCAATCTCCATTTCTAAGAAAACATTTTTTAACCTGGGTCATGATATGTGCCAGTTTTTAAATAGAAATTTTTCACTTAATTTCCGATAAAAAAAAATACAATGTTCTTTGCACTGTATTTTAGAATTTTTTTATGCATCATATTTTTAAATTTATAAGCTTTAACGATACTCTAAAAGCTAATTTTGTCGGAATTAAATTAACTAGATATTTAAATTTGCCAAACATGGCTTCTTGGATATTTTTCACAGTTCGACATTAAAGCTTTAGATTAAATTTGATCATAATACGCACAATAGCTTTTAAATTTTTGTCAGAGCCATTGTTTGTGCTAATACTTTAACTGGGGAAAACAAAATCAAAAAAAGGTGGCTTGATATGACCCGTTTGATTGATGGAAGAATATTGACTTGAGAGAAGAATATGAGGAGCACCTCTAAGTTTCATCAAACAATCAAACTGGTTTTTATATATCTCCTCTCTTCTTTAGCTAAATTCTTTTTCTAAAATTATTGCATGGTAGAAATAAAAAAATCATTTCTTACATGAAATATGTTTTATGGAAATATATAATAGTTTATGCGCAGATTGCGGATAAAGATGTAATGTGGCTACGGACTTTTTTTTTTTTTTTAACAATGTATAGAAAGTATGTGTGTATCACTGAATTACGTAGTTTTATCTAATTTTTTAAAGAATTATAACGCATATTTACTAAGAATACTCAAGCTGATATTCCAACAAAAAAATATATTTATGTAGTAGCATAGAATGAGTTAATTTTTAGTTACTTTTAGATAATAAGGCACGTTTGTCTCTATGATTCATTCAAGTTAAAGTTATGTGTGTTATAAGTAATTAAAGAAGCAATTGTTTTCACTGAAAATATGAATCAAAATTTTATTCATCATTTGAAAGACACTGGAGCGCTTCTTCATTGAAGTCACCATTAAACAACAGTAAACAACAACAACAACAACCAAATGTGGCCACAGTAGGTTTACTAATAGACAAACAGGTTAGGGAAGTTAAAGAGCGATACAATTTTCTTTTTTTTTCCTGCTTTGTATAGAATCATTTATTTTTCCATCCACATATGAAAATTCTATAGAACAAGATGCAATATTCATTAGGACAAATTAAGATATGACAAGAAAAGACATGTAAGAATGATTGCAGGCTGTCTTTGCTAATGTGTATTTTCTAAAACAGTAGAAAAACTATAGTTCATAAACTTTCTAAACTCTAAAGATCCATAAACTGTTAGTTTATAGATTTTTTGGCTATTAACACATTAGATTCTTTTGTTAACATGAGTGTACTTAACGCATGTTCTCTGAGAAATTTTGTTTGCAGATCGCTTTTAGACCATTTATGTAGACTGTGTAGATAAGATTATATAGAAAATTATGTAGATTTATGTAGTAGACATATTAAATAACTTTTTTTCTTATATTATAGATTACTTAAGATGTTATCAATTTGTAGATTTTATTAGGGTATTCATTTATACAACTCAACAAATTAGATATCTTATGTTTATTTATGTAATTTGCTTACACTTGTTATTTATTTTTAAACTTATTAGAACAGATTTATAGATATTACATAGGTTAAAATGAATGCATTAATTACTTTTCGTAATTTATGTGAATTTTTTGACATAATTTTTATAGTTTTTATCAGAATAATTTTTTTAGATTTTATATAGAATTTTTAACTTTTTAAATAGCTGTTGTGTTTCTTTTATAAAGTTTATTCAAGATACTCATATAAATTACTTAACACAATATGTATTTAAATTTATAATATTCAATTTAGACAATTTCCAAAAAGAGTACAATTTCTTTTAGTACGAAAAGATAGAAGAATATATTTACGAAAAATATTAGAATAATTAAGCTCATTCTTTAACATTTGAGACAACTTAATTTATTAAGATCTCCAGATTGTGTAAATTGCTTAAAATTTCATTTCTTTTCAATCTAATACATTAAGAAATAAGATTTTTTAAACAAATATCTGTCACACGCTTATCAATCATTACGGATGTATATTTCGTAAGCATCAAAAACTAGTTTGCAATAATTATCTAACACCAGATATACCAATTTATGCACTTTTTGTGATAAA
Source organism: Parasteatoda tepidariorum (assembly GCF_043381705.1). Lineage (NCBI taxonomy): Eukaryota > Metazoa > Arthropoda > Arachnida > Araneae > Theridiidae > Parasteatoda > Parasteatoda tepidariorum. The sequence goes on along the minus strand of NC_092211.1, from coordinate 64,022,480 downwards.
AAAAAAACATTTCATTTTTATTCAATTGATAAAACACGGTAAAATTTTGAAATAAATCTAAGAAAAATGTTATGCATTTGACTTAAGTTATACTTATTTACGTATCAATATTTGCTTTAAGGAAAAACCGTGCTTATATTAATATATTTATATTTATGAAGTTTTGTTGTTAATCCCATTTTTTATTATGCACAGAAAAAGAGAATAAGTAAAAAAATGAGCCAAAGGAGATCTGCTAGACAACAATATGAGTTCTGGAAATTTAATACTCTAATTAAAGTATATCTAGTAAAAAATTGTAAAAAATAAATGTAGCTGAAGTTTTCAAACTACACTACACAAAAAGAAAGAAAATAGCGCCCCAGTGTGATTATTGACTTGAAATCCTTTTTTGCGCGCTTGTTTCTGTCATTCTTAGATGAGGAATGTTTTTAAACTTCCTCTAGTATTGGATAACATTTCCAGTTGTAATAAGTCGCACATTTTTGAAGGTGAAATTTTTACACAAGTTGCTATTCAGCATTGTTTCCAGATAGTTATTTTGAGGTTCTGAAATTTCTATCCGAATAACAGGACAATACATAGAAAAATCATAATATCTGCAGGAAAATTGCGTTTTGGGGACAAAGAATAGGAATTTATTTCACCTGAAAGGGTTCAATGAGGGAATGGAGTTAAACATGTCAATAAACTGCTTCCCGTTTAAATATACATTGTTGAATATGTTTAAAATATATATATATATAAAAGTTTTGAGTTTTAGAAGCACCAACTGCTTGTTTTGGATTATATTTTCATGCACACTTATGTTCAAGCATGCTAAAATATTTTATGCCCAATATTTGGTTTGAAGAATATTAACTATTTCAATTCTACCCTATTAGGATATATTAGTAAGAATTTAGTAATTTAATCACTCTAATTCTTTAAACTAATTGGTATTTTGTCAATTTTTGAAAATTTTTCGCATGACAATTACAATTCTGCTCCCAAAAATGTCTTCGGCTTACATTAACACCAAACATCTTGACAACTAAATACCAAAGAATTTTTACAGTTAACTTTAATTTTTGTAGCGACAAAATTATAAAGTAAACAATTATAAAATAACCGTTAAATGAAAATAAGAATTTTAAATAACATTCATGTTATTAAAGTAAGCATTTGAAATAAATGCTATGTTATAAGGATAAGCCTTCATTTCAAATGCTATGTTACCAAAGTGAGCATTTTAAATAAAGTTCATTTGTTTCAAAGTAAGCATTTAAAGTAAATGTTGTGTTTTCAGAATAAATATTTTAGATAGATGCTATGTTATCAAATTGAGCACTTGAAATAAGAGTTATCAAAAAACATGTGCAATCATTCTTGCATGTGTTACAAAGGAGTGATCTGACAATGCGTGTTACATGAAGCGTCACAGAGCTGCTCGTTACGCTTATGTGATTGTCCCTGGTAGGTATGCATAGATAACAAAAATCACATAATGCCTCATATGACTAGATACAGGCAGAAAAAGATCATGTCAATTCTGTACAGATATATAAATTTAAAAGTAGGTCTTCAATTAATCAAACATATAAATTTAATCAAACATATAAATTTAAAAGTAGTCCTTAAGGTATCTGGCTAGTGTAAAAACATAATTTTGGGAAAAATTTCCGAAGCTGATTTTATTACAAATTTCAAATCTCTGTACTCTTAGCTTTCTCCAAATACTTTACTATTTGTACCCCAATTATTTACAAAGTTATAGCAGTTTTTGCATACGGTGATAACAGAGTATAGACTATTGATTTAAAGTCCTAAAATACGTTTTCGTTAAAATCAGATTTTTTTCGCATTTTACACATCCTTAAACATCTCATGTTGTTTTTAAAATAATTGTCTACAATTTTTCACGAGTGTTTATGATTATAATACGCATGTTTTGTATTACAGACTAAAAGAAAAAAAGTAGAATTTCATTTTTTATGCTTGGTTTTTTTTCCGGAAAAACAAGGCGGAAAGTTTTCAAAATTTGCTTTTTTAATTACTTTAATACTTTTATCAAGATCAAGATTTTAAGATAATGGTTTAAAGCATAGTTGATAGCCTTCTAAATAAAATCCTGAAAGTATTTTTTTGTTTTAGGTTTTAGAAAGGTTTTTGCAATGTTTAGCGTACATGCAAATAAATATCTAAAAATGGCCGATTAAAATATTAAATAGAACAAATAATAATAAATTTTTGTTGCTAATTTTATAAGTTTTTACACATAATAAAACAAATAAACCAGTTTTTTAAAATTTATATCAACATTTTTAATAGAAACTAGTCGGACACCTTTTGGTTAAATAAAAAACATAATTCTGATAAATGAAACAGTTACAGAAAATAACTCTTTTTGGTAATTTTTCCGTTGATATGGTAACGTAAACATTTAATTCTGATTTTGTAATTCGTATTAGTACATACTTAGTAAAAAATACAAAACTGAAAAGGAAATTTTATAACAGTACAGTGCAGTAATTTCACAGGAATTTTTTTCCCTTTTTAAGTTCCTGATTGATCATTTAAATTTTTATAAAACTACATTAAGAATCGAAGTTCTGAATTTAAATTTTTTTTTCCATTTAAGTTCGTATTTTCCTTATTTTTAGTTGAAGTGTCATAATATTTAGACAGATAGAACTATTTTTAATTTTAACTGAAAAGTAATTTTTAACACCAAATATATAATAACAGAGTTTCATACATACAATAAATTCTTTTTTTAATAAACATGTTAAATTTTTAAAAAAAAATTCATGCTACAGAACAAATTGAGAAATTTTTTTTTGTACATGAGCAATAAAAAAGTGTAAGATTAAATGTTAAGCTTACATTAACGTAAAAAAACAAAAACAAATTTATAAAGATTTAAAGTTTAAAAATTGACCAAAAATAAAATCATTTTTAAAACGTCTGTATAATAAACAAATAAGCTTTTACAGCCTATATGTAGAGTATCTTGATTCCTCTTTACAGGCAAATTTTTTACTGGCAAATTTTACAATATTACAGATAAAAATAATTTATTTTTATTTAAATGCTTAGGAAATATTTTACGAAAATAAATAATATTCTTTCTGACATGATCTTTTTCATGTTTTTTAATTTTTATAATATACAATCTTGCGATAACAAAAATTATTATTACACCAACCAAAAATAGTAATACATTTTCACATATATTCTAACTCATTTTCAAAAGTTCTTTTAAAGGCGCGTACGATTTGAATTTTTTTAATTAGATAATTTTTTTAAAATATTTAATATCAACAATAGCTCAATGTTAACAACAGTGTATAAATTTCATTTCAGTTTTAAATTATATGATTTATGTAAAAAAAAAAAAAAATATTCTATCTCTTTCCCAAAATTAAGCTCACTTATTTAGCAATATGAAAAACAGAAGAAAGTTATGTATATTTTTAAGGAGTTTTGCTTTAAATCTGAATTTAAAATATGATTTTTCAATAACTAAGTTTTTAAAAGCATTAATTAAAAATCAAATTTTGTTTCTGATATTTAATAAAAAAGTTTTTTAAGCCTATTGCAAAATTATTTTTGAATTAAAGGAGAATTAAGTTTAATTGAGCTTATCTTGTTTATACAGAAAGATGATATAAACTGATAAAAGCATAAAACAAAATAAGAAAACATGCAGTATGCACTAAAACAAATATATATATATATATATATATATATATGTNAGTAAACATAAAATTATATATATATATATATATATGTATATTATATTTGTTTTAGTACATACTGTAGAACAGTGACACAGTTCATCATCCATTATAAATAAGCAAACATGTTCATCAAAGTTGATCCTCAATAGTTTGCATACTTCAAGTTCAATATATTATTTTGTTTCTGCTCTATATAAGACTCATTTCAATTTTTCAGTGCCGGCAATACAATCGCAATGTATTCTTTCGTAAAGATTTTTTTTGTCCTTACAAATAAATTTTTGACACAGTATTTTTGTCAAAGAGAAAGAAAAAACATTGACAATATCAATACAAATATGAAAGTTCGTTTTGATAGCACAAAAAATCTTAACAAGAAAAGTATAAGTTCAAAGTATAAATTATTTTAGTGAGCAGAAAAAATTCCAAACAAAATTAGCCCTTTTCCAACTGAAAATATTTCCTTCGCCTGCACAGAAAAGTTTGACAAGTTCAATACGATTGCAACGATATTTTATCGTTCATTTAAATATCCTTAACAATGTTAACACGCTAGAAGTCTAAACATTCTTTATTCTAGCATAAAAATTCTTGACAAAATCAATATAATTATAAGGTGTGAAGACATTTTTGTGGCCGTAAAAAATATCCTAACAAGATCAACATATCTCTAAGCGTAAATATTTCGCCGGTACAAAACTCTTTATAGGGTGAATAGAAGTAAAGAGATATTCTTGCGCCCATGAAAATCCTTAACAATGTCAATACGTGTGAGGATTCTTCTTGCCGGCACAAAATATCTTAACAATGTCAATGCAAATAATATATTAGAAAATATATTTCTTCTGGAAAAAAGATCCTTTACAAGATTATTAAAACTTCAGGGGTAAAGATGATTTTTTTCCAAAATTTTGACATGGTAAAAACGAAAAGTATAGAATATAAAAATTATCTTGCCTTGACTGTTTAACAAGGAGATAACGTATTTTACATTGTGTTTTTAATCTTAAGTTGCCATGCGTCAACATAAGGTTGTAGAATTAAATTGTAGTTGCAAGTGTTAAATTTCAAGTTGTAATTGTAAGCGTCGATATTTAGTCATAGAATTTTCATAATTTTTTAGGTAGCCTTATGGGTCTAAATTTCAACTTCACTACAATATTTAGACAGCAATTTTGAATAATTTTTGAAACACACAGCTTCATTCAGTTAAGTTATATTATACAAATAACACATAAAGTGCGTTATAAAAATTATCGAAAATATTCAGATTATTTTCGAAAGTGTTCAGATTAACTTTTAGAATTCTGAATTGCTTGCTGCAAATTTTAATACCATTCAATAAAAATTATTGAAATTAAATTGAAAACTTTTGTATTAATTTTTTTGTAAATCACTTCAAACTGAGAAATCTTCAAGACTGTTTCAAAAATACTGCGTTTTTAATTTTTTTTAAAAATTAATTTCATTGTACAAAGACATATTTCGTAAAAAAATTTGGAATAGCTAATATAGCTCACACACATTTTAAGTATTTATTACGCCTATGTTAATTATTTTTTTAAGAATCGTAGACGGTTTATGGGCAGAAATCATTTGTGAGGAAAATATTTAATTTGTATAAGATTGCAAAACTGCATCCTTACAATTATAAATGTTTCTTATTTTTGGGATGAAATATCTAATTTTGTTTGGTTGATCACTAGAACATTTCAGCTTTTTTCTAAAAAATTCAATAGTTTCCCTTAATTCTTCCTTATTTTTAGATTGTAATTCGGACATTAAATATTCGGTGAATTATTTTATGATAGTTAATCACAAATTTATATAACATTTTTAATAATAAAAAAATATCTGCCATTTAATTTGGAATAAAATACTTACTGGGTCGTGTTAAATTCATTTTTTAGTGAAACTGACCCCTTCTAAATCAAAATGAGGTATTATAATCAAGACATTTCCTTTTTAATTATATTCATTGGAGATTTTTGTAAATTATATTACTCCATTCTAGATAGTAGTTAAAATATTTAATGCTTTGTGAAATGTAAATTAAAACAATAAAATTATTTTTTTAATTATTAAATATAATTGGCACGATATATTTCACACAATACATGGATTTTAAACAGTTTTTATAATAGATTACATTTTACTGTAAATGCACTTTGAATGCTAAATGTTTTCATTGTAATTTTTACTTAAGCAACTGAAATTTAATTATCGAAAAACTGAGTTTAATGCTGTAAAATTTATCAAGTATTTTTAAAAAATACTTTTGCAACAGCATGATTTAATATTTAAATGAATTAATCGCATTAAGGAAAATATATGATTATACTTATATCAATGTCTTCTTCAATTCGTTAATACAATTTTACAATGATTGAGCTTTATATGTATGATTGAATTTAAAATGCTAAGATTACAAGTTTTCCTTGAAAAATGCAATGTAACTTTATGGAAAGGTAATTAATTTATCACATAAAAATTGAAAATTTTCATCGAGTTTCAAACAAGACGTAAAAAAATCATATTTTGTACAGAGGAATTAATTAAATAACTCATCAGTCTTATACCAGTGTACATAATTCTTGTATGATATGATGCTTATAATATAATTCTTTCAACATAATGCTAAAAACATAATGCTTATAATATAATAAATACAAGTTTGTTATAGTTTTAAAATATATTTTTTGTAATGGTTTTGAAATTCAATCACTTAAAATATTACATTAATAATAACATAACTTCATCAAACACATTTTTTGTCATGCTAAAGTATTCATTGAGCTTTATCACATGTATGATATTTTCAAAGTACTTTTCTGCTTAAAGAATCTGCTAACAGAAACATATAATATTGATTCGAAATCATGCATAATTCATAATGATTTGATTGTTAGCAAAAATGCAATTCACAAATCAAATAATAGCTGGCCTATATTTTACCTAAACATATTTTGATATATTTGCATATTTTTTTTTCCATCTAACTATTAAAGGCACAGCTGTGGTGATAGATATATAGTTTTTTTTAACTATTTATAATTAGGATTGTACGTCTGATGAGTAGCTTTTGTACATAGAACATTGTAAATTCTAATGCTGGTAAGATTCTGAAAAATGTTCTTGAACTGATCCTCGAAGATAATGGCTGGGTCAGAAAATTAAAACATTTTAAGGTAGCCTTTTTGAAAACAAGTAATGCAATTTTCAATTTTGAAAAGTTTTGGATTTAGCTTTTTTACTAAACTTATCATGATATAATTTAAGTTAAAAAGTAAAATAGAACAATATGGTCAGAGAACAATAGAAGGACGACAACAATAGAACGAAGACAACAATAAAGCAAATTGCTTCGATCTAAACTTTTTATGTTCAGAAAATTCAAAAAGTTATATTTCGAAAATTCAAAAGTTCTTTAGTTAAAAATTTAAAAATTGCTACAAAGGAAGCAAACAATATTGTTTAAAGATCAGGGTTTAAATTTTTTCCACTTAACCTGATGTCAAAACTTATCCATATGTAAAACAATAAAGACAGCGAACAGTAGAATGAAGACAATAATGGGACACATTACTTCTATCGGGTAAACTTTTAAGAAAAATTCAAATATTTGAATTTTAATTAATAAATAATATCATTTAATAATATCATTTAATAATATGAAAATAATATCATTTAAGTTTTGTGAAGTTATGGTTTTAAATTTTTCTCCTAAATTCATCCTAATGCAAATTTTCTCCCCCTAATATCGAATAATAGAGTCATAGAACATGAACGATGACAACAATTGAAAAGACTACTTTTATCAGGATAAAGTTTTCTTGTTCAAAAAATTAAAGCTTTTTAAAAATACTTTTTGGAAACAAACAATATGATTTTAAGTTTTATAAAGTTTCGGGTTTTAAATGTTCCCCTAAACTTATCCTAATGTAAGAAAATTTCTCTAATATAAAAAAATAGAGTCATAGAACAATATAATGATAACAACAATAGAAGAGACTACTTTTATCGGTATAACCTTTTCTTGTTAAGAAAATTCAAGTAGTTTAAAATTGCATATAATTTTATATTTGTAAAGTTTTGTTAAGTTAAAATTTCCCCCTAGACGTATACGAACATAATTTTTTTTTATTAATGTAGAACAATAGAGTCATAAAATCATAAAATGATAACAATAAAGCAGACTGCTTCTATCAGGATAACCTTTTCTTGTTCTGAAAATTCAAGCATTTTAAAAATCACGTCTTAAAACAAATAATAAAATTTTATGTTTTGTAGCGTTTCGGTTTTTAATTTTTCCCTTAACTTATTCTAATGAAAAGAAAAAGTTCTAATGTGGAACAATAGGGTCATAGAACGAGAACGATAACAATAATCGAACAAGCTACCTTTATCAAGAAAACCCTTAATTGTTCAGAAAATTCAAGTATTTTAAAATTATTTTTTGGAAATAAATAATATAACTTTAAGTTTTGTAAATTTTGAGTTTTAAATTTTGACCCTAAACTTATAATACAGAAAATTGGAAAGAAAAACAGAAAGCTGGAGTTGTTGCCTAATGAATGTTTTTCCTTCTCAAGATTTCGACATCTGTGTAGATCCGCAAAGGGCTCAAAATCCAATTTTTCTCGCGAATCGCTTAGTGGACTAACAGGCTCGGTAAAATTAATTGCCTATGTGGTGAAGACGGTTGCCGAGGAAATGGTATCTCGCTAGCAGACAAAAGGCTTTTCTTTTATTTCTGTAAAGCTTATCCTAATATCCCCCTGTTTTTTCGCTTTTCGCTTTTGAGTGAAACAGCCTAGAATCATTCTCTTTAAAACTGCAGTAAACTGAACTAAACTCAGTTACGTGACAGCCCATAGAGGGCCAAAGCCTACTGTACCAATCTCAGTTTTCTTGACCTTGGGCTCTGGGGTGCTGGAGCAGATGTTCCGGTCAGGTAGTCAGCCGAACAGGTACAAATCAGGTAGTCAGTCCCAAGCATGGTTCATACTCATTTATCGACCCACTAAAGGGATGAAAGGCTGAGTCAACCTTGAGCGGCCCGATGATCGAACCAGGGACCTGCAGCACGACAGCTAAAACTGTAATAATAGCGTTAAATCTAATGTTTTATCAAGTATTGTAACCAACTTTATTACAGCTACATTTTCCGGAGTGTGTTTCCTCGTGTAATTTCCATTTAGTTAGGTTCCACAATTAACTGATCTTGAGAAATGGTTCCCAGATGATCACCGAAGTCAAGTATCGCTGCTGAGGTCAGTGAGTGGAAGGGGGACTACTTAGATCTGCCTGTGAAGAGACTGAGGGTGCACGGTATCAGTCCTAGTTAAACTATTCTGCCATAAACTGCTCAACTTCGTCGGGCTAAAAAAGCGGGAGATTGAAACTCTAATGTCATGTCTTCGGATCATCTTCAGGGATGTTTCCCCCTCCTCCACCAAAAACTTATTGAACCGAATTAGTGCGACACAAATAAACTGCTACTACTACTTCTTTTAGATCGGGAATTTACATTTTTAAATCTGAAAGTTCCGAGAAAAGTTTTGATCTTTTTCCACAGTGTGATAATATGTGTCGTGATATTTAATAGCAATTGACCTTCGTTTGTTAAATAGTAATAAAACTGTCCGATGTTTCCTTCTGGGATTTTGCTTTACAATGATTTTAAACATCAGTTAAACTATTCAAAATAAAAAAAAGTATCTATTGTATTTGTTTAATCATTCAATACTTACATAAATTCTTTTAAAGAACTATTGCATGTATACATTTAATTTGCCGCTAATCGTCATGATAGCTTGCATACAAGACATCTCAACAAGATTGATCTTTAATTTCTGTTAATTTACGTAATTTTTAAATTTTGTTTAAGTAGTTAATAAGCTTTTAATAAGTTTTATTAGTTTTATTTAAATAAGTTTTATTTCATATGATTTAATAATTTTAAGAGTTTAATAAGTTTTATTTAAATTTTATGCTTATTGATAATAAACTTAACATGAGCTATTTTGCTATGAATGGAACGAATGTAAATTTAACCATATATATTTTGTTATGAATAGCACAAGCATAAATTTATCAGAATTACTTTATGAGAGATATTAAGTATAACTTAATCAAGTAATTTTACTTATGATTATATAGGTTAAAATTTCCTTAAATGCCTTAGAGTATAAAAATAAAGAGGAACAAATATTGAAAAAAAGGGATTTTTTCACCATTTTCTCCAAATATCGGATTAAGAACATTTTTCTCAATAAATAAATTAAGCAAACTGCAAATGTTTTGTAAAGGGCTTTGGCACCAAAATACTAATATAAAATGACATTTTTAATGAGACCAGTGAATCACATACAACATAAATATTTTGCATTTGTTGATATACAAATGTTCATTATGTACAAGGAAGATATCTGCATAGACATATGTATATATATATTAATATATAATAGCACATTTACAAAATATAAATATATTTCAGTACCACCAAAACTTTTACACAATTACTGTAAAATTGGTTTCAACCTTCAAGAAATTGTAATTTTATCGACATTTTATGCTGACAAAGAGTTTTAATAGCATAGTGTGATTAAAGAAAATAAAATCATAAATTTTTTAATCTATGCTGAATAAATAAAGAAATTTTTATACAGCTTTTATTTTATTTATTATATTTAATCGTTATATGTAGGGTGTTTCTAAACTCTTTGTATTTATTAGAATGTGAAAAAATGCAATTGAGCAAGAGTACAAAACACCATGCAATCTAATGGTTCGAACAAATTATTAAAAACGTTAGAAGACGCCTCTAGCTGACATAGTAAAAATTAAATGGTGCTTATTCATGAAGTAGATTAGTCAGGAGATTTATGGGTTCCATTCATTTCGGTTACAATCACTTCATCGACAGGTCGTTTCATCGACAGATTATTTCGTCGACAAGGTCATTTCATCGACAATCCATTTGGTCGACAGGGTTGTTTCGTCGACTGGGTAAGTTCGCTGACAATTCATTTCGCAGACAGCGAAATGACAACGATGTTGACAACTTTCAAAGAATCATGCTTACAGTAATGATCTGAGGACAATCCTCGCGCATTGCTTTACTGCAATTTAGATATTAAAAAAGCAAATGCTGGAACATTAACCGATCTCGGTTAAGCTCTCCCCAACTATCAACTTTTTTAAAAAAGAAAACGAAATTAAAAAGCCATTTCAGTTTGAAAATTATTTCAAAATCCAGTAATAACAGATTCAATATTTCATTGAAAAGAAAAACTTCCGAAAAATGAAAAAATCAGTATTTTTTCTCCTGTACTTGTCTGCTTTGTTTTACTTACTGCATTAAGTAATTATAGTAATCACTTTGCGGGTCTAATTGATAATGTATAATTTATAATCTTCAAAAACTATACATAAACAAAGAATCTTAGAAAGATATACTAACAATATACTACTAAAAATACCAATTGAGCAGTTTTTGCAACGTAACGTAATTCAACAAAAGGAATAAACAATTTCAAATTAAAAAAAAACTTCTCTAGAAATTGCAATATAGGTCACAAAGTTTGCTTTAGACAAAGTTTAAAAAAATTTAGACTCTTAAAAATATACCACATTACGAAGAAATGCAGATGACGTAACGACCTTTTCGACGCAATGGTCGACGAAATAGTTTCTTGATAAAACGCATCTGTGGACGAAACGACCTTGTCGACAAAATTTCTTGTCGACGAAATGGCCCGTAGGCAAATGACACTGTCTATAAAATGATCTGTAGACGAAGTGGTTTTGTTGAAACAGCTTGTCGATGAAATGAACCGAACCCGAGATGAGATTGATATATTGTAAGCTAATTTAAAATTTTGACACTTTGCAAATGCCGATGCCATTTTGCTTTTAAGCTTTTTACAATGAACTCACTTCCCCGCGTCAATTTCAATAATTATCAAAGAATCATGCTTATAGTACGTCCTATCATCGATAGCTCAATTAATCTGGCCTATTTTAAGACACTTGCCATTTATGTTTATTACAATGAGCCTAAGCAAATTTAGTATAATTAAGCAAATTCTGCAAATTTTCTAATTATTCTGAAGGTAAGCGTGTTATAATCATAAGAGCCAATAAGATCATAAGAGCATAAAATTATCAAACTAAATAGAAAATGCTGGCAACTTTTACAATTAGCAGAACGCTTTGCGAAAGGACAATGACATCAGCAATGCGCAGGATTTACCAATTAGCCTACATGTGTGCAAACTACGAAATGATTGCGACGCACTACATGTACGGATTCGAGATGCATTTGGGCTCAGTTTTTGAGGTCCGCGACATCCCGAGCCAGAAGAATTCTAATTAGAGTTCACCTGAGCCAGAGATATATAGGATCCCTGAAAGCCCGAGATCGAAATATACAGGGTGTCTCAGTTAAACGTTTCAGAACTCCTGAGAGAGGTAGGGTGCATCCTGACGATTCGAAATCATATAGCAATGCGGGGTCGGAAATGCCTTCCTGAAACGGGGATGTACACAGAAGCACCTTAAAGAAAAGAGACAGTAAGTGAAAAATCGTTTTAATAATACATTGAAAAAATTATATGGCCTCCTCGGTCACCAGACCTGTCATGTCTGGATTTCTAGGGTCATATGAAAACACTGGTTTATGACACCCCTTTTGACAATGCTGAGGAGCTGGTTGCTGGAATCTCAGTAGCTGCCGGAGAAATTCGAGATATGCCTGGAGTATAGCAGAATGTTCGAATGTCCATACGCCGAGATGTGTGGTGTACATTGTAGACAGTGGCAGAAACTTCGAACACTTACTTTGACCCATGTACCATATAATTTTTTCAATGTATTAAAACGATTTTTCACTTACGGTCTCTTTTCTTTATGGTGCTTCTGTGTACATCACCGCTTCAGGAAAGCATTTCCGACCCAGGATTGCTATATGATTTCGAGCCATCAGGATGCACCCTGCCCCTCTTAGGAGTTCTGAAACGTTAAACTGAGACACCCTGTACGGCGGAAAAAATACATTTAACGAATACTGTCGTTGTTAGAACGTATTTTTGCAGATCATTCACGGTACAGCAAATATTACTTTTTACTACTAGACTCCACACTGTGTCATTTGAACGTAAGTTTGCCACACTACCTATATTTGCCTTTCTCTCATGTCGACCTGTCAAGGAACGACATTCAATGTCTGGCCCAGAACTGAATGAAACTCGAAGTTGATTAAAATTACGAGCTTTGTCTGAGTCTGTCTCATCTCAAGTACAAATCAGCTGATGGTAATGCTACAGACTGTACCTAGAGTATTTTTGTAAGATGCATGTAGAATATAAGAATTTTTCATCGGTTGCACTAACAATGAAATGAGGATCCTTTGCTGGTTACATAGAGGATTCTAGGCGTGGAAGGTGTGCAAGAACGTCATCCGTAAAAGCTTTCTGCAGTGAATAATAAACCACGTATAGCACACGGGCGTTGACGCAAATTACCCGTTTTTATTCTAAGAGGTGAACTCTAGTGCTTTAAGAAATGTGTTTAGACCATTGGCTGCTTGGTGCTTTGTGTTTGTCCAATTGGATTCTATCATCCCATTACGCATGCGTCACAGGTTTAGGTACAAATTTGCGTTTTCCATTAATGTAAATTACAGAGAGATTTCCTGCATTCTTAGCATCTCACCATGCATCTTCCACAGAAGCTCTGCAGAGGATGTTTTGTGGTTACTGCACTGCCTACGCAAGTGAGCGTACGTAATGATACATGAGAGTGCATTATCTCTCTAATAACAAGGTTCATTTTAGCTAATACACTCCTTTAAAAAAAATCTACTTTTATTTTAAGGAGAAACGGTACACACGCTTCGGGAATCTTATTTTTTCTATTTAAATACCTTTTACATTAATTTCTCCTTTTACGTCAATTTCTCTTTTTAATTTACTCTTTGTTAAATTGGATTTAAAGAATTCCCTAAACAAAAACAATTTTTCAATTTTCTCCTTTTTATGCGTTTTTCGCACGAGGAAAATCTTTTCAAGTATAATTATTTTATTTAATGGAAATGATGTTTTGAAAGATATTGCACTACCTCGTTTATTTTTGAAATGATTAGTTTAGTAATTAAAAATAACTTACTCGTATCATGATTATACTTTCATAACATTTACCGTATCATTTTAGCGAGCGGTTAACGCTCAATGAAATAAAGAAAATTAATAAACCATTCAAACATATATATGAGATTTTTCAGAAGACATAGGAAGGTACTGACGTATTTAATATATATATGTACAACATATCTGACTTGATATCAGATAGTAGATATAGCACTATATTACATAGAGTATTCAGTCATATTGGGAAAGCTTCAAGGATATGACTTTTTCAGGTTAACAGCTCTGTTGTAATTTCTCGAAACTGATACTTTTCATTGACACATAGTTAACATATATACTCTGAACAGCTTACAGTAATACCAGAACCAAAGTTTTCGCAATGATACTTCAAATTTAAACTTCAAGGTGAGTTCTCTGCACATAACAACCAAAAATATGTTCTAGAACCTTCAGATCATGCCAGACACAAAATAACGAAGAAATTCAAACAGGTAATGAAATTAGTACATTGATGTAACAATTAAAAAAATCCACTTGGGCTTTTTTTTAAAAAAAAAGAACAAAAACAATAAACGCCCTACCTTCTTCTAGTTTTAACTGTAACCTTCTTTGTCATCTACAGACGAATCTCCTCTGGCAGGTCATCTCCACCCCTTGGTCAGAGTCCAAACTTTTTGACACATTTAAAAACTCCAAAAGGGATGATATACGAAGGCAATTTTTTTTCTCCAGGGAATGCTGATATTAAATATCACGTGAATAAAGCGGGTTTTCAATATCTGACTTCTCTTTTTTGTATATTTTTCTTTTTAACGTGAGAGGGAAGGATGAGTGAGAATTAATTGGGTGAGAACTGCTCACGACCCTTGTCCACCAGTGGCCGTTGATGAAGAGAACCCCATGAATCCAGTTCCAGGCGTCGTAATTTTGGTGCTCAGTCGTGACAATCTAGGTTCCAGGCAAAGTGACAACTGATAAAGCTCTTCATCAGGCATTAAACGACTAGGGTCCAGAAGATAGTGCGTGACCTGGGACAAGAAATATTCAAAATCAGTTCCGTTTAATTTGTGATAGGGGTGCGCCAAGGGCATATTTTCATGTTTCAAAATGAGTAGCAAAGTTACTACAGCTAGTGCTAATATTACTACTAGCAAAATTAGGGTTTATGCAAGCTTTTATTTAAAGCGCCATCGCAATACATTATGTGATGCAGAGAATTCAAAATAATCATTGTTGTGTGACTGATTGCAGTAAAATGATCACTGAATGATAGGTAGGTACTTTATTTAAGTCGCACTAGCTCTGCGCAATCAGCTATCGGCGACGATCAGGGAAACATTCCTGAGGATGATCCGAAGACATGACATCACAAATTTGATCCTCCGCAAAGGGGATGGCTCCTCCGCTTGGGTTACCCGACGACCTGCGCGGGAGGTCGAGTAATTTACGGTAGAACAGTTTAACAAATAGCGAATATTAAAATATTTATACTGGCATGAAAGTTTAAATATTTAAAAGCTCCATTGCTTGCTCGTCGGTAGTAATAATATCGTGCTTAAATAATTGAGATTTTAACTGCAACAATTGTTGAGAAAACGATTAAAAAACGACGTTATTTTAGGACGGCATAGTGATATCAGAAAGTGATTATTTAAATTCAAAATTCTCTTGTGTAAATAACATTGTATTAAAAATACCGTAATTTAGATCATGTAAAGATGCCGTAAAAACGAAAAGTAGCTTAAATAAATGCTAAGAAAATGATCAAATAATAACGTGACTTAATAGGAATTAAAAAAAGGAAAAATAGTAATTAACGGATGACTAGGATGATCCGTTAAAGTGTCCAGGTGATCTGTAGTTTAACTGATTACTACACTTTAGAGGTGACAGATACATCGAATATTTATTACTACCCTCATTGCACAAATGTTTAAAAAACCATTTCTTAAACATAACTTTTGTAACATTTAAAATTACTGAAAATTGAAATATTATTTTTCAGTCTATAAAAACTGTACTAATATCAATTTATAACATGAATCGAATCTTCTTATCAAACCTTTAACCTTGAAAATTTCCTCAAAACACCGTAAATGAAATTATTCTTTGTTTATTTCAAATACTGCTACCTATTTGTTAAAGAAATATTACTTATTTTTTCAACAATGAAAACAGCCGTTTAAGTAACTAACATTTATTAGATACATAATGTATTCAAGAGGACCCTTTTGACATATAGTTCGAATCTTTTTGTTGCCAAACTATATTCTGATTTCTCCATTCAAATCAGAATAAAGTATTTGAAAAAGTATCGGATTCACTATAGATGGTGCATAATATATGGCGCCCTCTATTTATTAAAAAGCTAACAAATACAGTAATGACTAATAACAAGAACGTTTTGTCTTGAATTTTTAGTTTGCTTTGTCAAGAAGACAGAAAAACAGATATGTTTCTTACAGATATATAAATGATTTAATGCGAATTCAATATATATATTAACCCATATCAAATAATGAACCAAAATTACTTCGTATTCGAAGTAATTTCGGTTATAACTATGATTAAATGATTCCTTCAATATTAAACGTTGAATTGTAATAAAAGTTTGCATGTTTATAACAAAGCTAAAAATTTTTAAGCTAGATTATTTTTGAGCCGTTTTTAAAAAAATAATAATTTGAAAAAGAAGCTCAAACATTTCACAGTTCAAATCTCGCAATAGCTTCATTTAAAATTTTATCGCTGAAACATTTTAAATAATACATTGTACAGAAGCATTTTGGATAACATATTGCTCAGAAACTTTTTGGATAATAAATTTCAATATCGCCTCCAAATTAACGTATTTATATGCCGATGAATGAAACAATGAGTATGAAGAGTGTAATTGAGAAAACACAGTACAATAAAACGTTTATACATCATATAATGCTAGTATTCATATGCTTTTGATACATAAATGCCAAATAAACTAGATTCAATAATATATGTAACTTGCGGGGATCTTCCCCTGCTGGCTGAAACTTCCTAATTGCTATGCAATCTTAACTGCTATGCAATTTAGATTGCATCTAATGCTAATGCGCACATGATCCTAATTGCTATGCATTCTTATATGGTCTGCTTTGAAAACCATGGTAGCTTCGCTCGCTACTAAGTTACATCCATTTGAAATGTGTTCGTGCGTAAAATCTTAAAGATTTTAATAAATAATTTAAATTCTTAAAACTAATTCCACCATTAAAAATTAAATATTTTAGGAAATAATAAGTTATTGAAACAAATTAAATTGAAATAAATGGCATGCAATAGAAAAACCTGAAGAAACGAAACAATAATTATGCTTTTTAAAAAACAGCATGAATGACGGCACGTTTTGCGCCTTCCAATATTACGTCTTTCATAACTGTCATCAGTGCTTTCTTTTGCTTTTCGAGCACGTCTGTTTTATGACCCTTAAAAAGCGTAACAGCACGATTCATACTTTTTTCATTAAAAAACACTAACAATGAATAAAGTTATTATTATTGAATCCGCATTAATGAAATTAAAATATAATATAGACAGAACACTTTGTTTGCTGATATTCTATATATGATATTCTTTGTTTCGTTTATGTATGATATTCTATGATATTCTTTGTTTGCTATAAAATATAATATAGAACACTTTGTTTGCACTATTCACTTATAAACTTTCAACTCTTCCTCGTGAATCTTTTTTACTTGTTTTAGCTTTTCGTTATCTTTCCTATCGTTCCTTTTCGTTATCTATTATCGTTTTTAAATAGTGCATTAATTACGAGAAAAAATTAGTGGGCAAAGCGGCTTGCAAAAGCTAAGTAATACAGAGATTTTGCACTTTTACGTTATCTTTCGTACACTCCTGTTCATAAGATTGAAGCAACTGCGCATGCTCGTGTTTATTTTAGATACTACATATCTTTACGTAATGTTGACTTGATTTACGCTACAAGAACAAAGCTACAAGCACTCTATTTATAGCTGATAAATGTTGTTTTCTGTCTAAATCTACCTTCGAACTAAAAACATAGACGTGGAATGCAAATTTAAAGAAGTGCATTGATGAAATTGAGAAGGGAATCGTGCAGTCTTACAACAACTAGTTTATTCAATAAAAAAATAATTTTATTTACTTTTTGTTTAACACTATGGTAGTCTAATTGAGGTAGTTTCTTAAGAAATTAGATATATTTTTGCTATTTTAAAATTTTAAGTAATATTTATTTTAATTATACAATTCAGTTAAAAGAAATTATATATTCAATAGAAATTATATAATCAATAGAAGTTCAATAATATTTTTTTAAATATTGCTATTAATAATAATGATAAGCTTCATTCTTTATCACTGAATTCATCAAAGTTTATAGTCTACCAAATTGTTCTGCTCACAGAACCGCATTTTTCTGCAGAGCAAGGCATGTTGTATTGTATGCCGCAGCTTTAAAGATATAGTCTACGTCCATTATAAATGTTTGTTTTGATTTTGTGGTCAAAGTTAAAATGATATTTCACTAAGTTAGCGTTTTTAAATAAACGGATTTTTTCAAAATCTTTTATTTTCACTCACGTAAGTTTGAATTTTTTTCACGGGCGCAAGCGCAGTTCACCAGAACTGACGCATGCGCACTAGAAGAATGCAAGCGCAATTACTTGAAATCTTACGTAAGGAAGCTAACGTCAATTTGCGAAATCTCTCTAATAAAATATTTTTTTACTTACTTTTGGACTCATTTCTATTTTGTATGGTGTTTGTTGGAAGTGCCGAATTTCTCGGATAACATGAGCAATCTAAATAAAAAATATTAAAAAAAAATCATTAATAAAACTAAATAGGCTATTAGGGATAAACGTGAGAGGTTTGACTAACTTTTAAAATATATTTTTCTATTGTCTGTAAGCATAATAAAATTTCAAAGTTGAGATAATATAATAGATTTGAATGTTTGTCACCTACTATAGTCTTTGTAAATGCAATATGCATTTCAAAGTCATGTAAATTGCCCCTTCTCTTCACTTGACCCCTCCCCGTTACCATGGTATACACAAATATTGCTTTATCTCGTGTTTCAGTGAGAAGTTGGAATAAGAAACAAGAAGTTGATACTCCGGCTACAGCTAGAAAGCTTATACTCGTACACTGTTAGAAATTACTTGGAAAAAAATTGTTAAATAGCAATTTGTTTAATTGTTAGTTTACACAGTTAAAAAAACAGTTAAATAACCATAAATGAGAACCGTTTATTAACTGCTTTTACCTAATACGGTTATAAACCAGAAATTAACAGCTAGACCCACCTATTGAAACTACATTGTTGACAGATTAGTAGCTAGTAAAACAATTACAATAAAAAGTTGCATTTATTTAGGTTAAAAAAATAATATAAAATTAAAA
Organism: Parasteatoda tepidariorum; assembly: GCF_043381705.1. Classification (NCBI taxonomy): domain Eukaryota; kingdom Metazoa; phylum Arthropoda; class Arachnida; order Araneae; family Theridiidae; genus Parasteatoda; species Parasteatoda tepidariorum. Next base: position 64,003,183 of record NC_092211.1, on the reverse strand, counting down.
ACTTGAACAGAAACAGTTTCCGAATTTTTAACGAAATTAAAAAGCTCATAATAATGATAATTAACACTCCCATAATAATGATAAAATTTTATCTAATCACCGACGTTTAAAGAGCTTTTTCTTTTGGATTTGCTGATATCAGTGTTCATTTTCATAACTTCCTAATTTTGAATCCAATCTAAGTGGCAAAAAAACTCCTGAGTCAAACATTGGGAAAATCTCACCTTCATGGAGTTCTTTTTGATGAAACTAACCCACATTTTCGATACAATTAAAGGAAAACCTCAAAAAAACATTCAATGGTTATCTCAACAAAGTGAGGATTCTAACTTCTTATTCCACTTTTAATGGAAATAGTTTTCGTAATTACTGTTGTGGGTATGTTCCGAGCCCAATTTAAGAATTGATCAGTCATTCTCGGGACTTGTACCTAGGTTGCCTCATTAGGAGCTGAGTTCCACATTGCTTGAGCTCACCTGGCTCTCTTAGATGGTTTAGCAGTAGTGATACATACTGGACTTAATTGTTAACTGTGGTGAACATTATGAGTAGAATACTAATTTAATACTAATGTCAGCATATCCTGCTCTCCAAAATCAGTTACCGTTGCACTCGTTGCTTAAAAATAATTTTCTTAAAGAAGAATCTAGCATAAAATACTAAAAAATGACCTTCTAAATTTGTCATTTAATTCATTAAAAACTATAAACGAAATGTAAAAACAACCTATGTCCAACAATTAATAAGCATTCCAGAAAATGCAAGCAAGCAAAGCACTGTTGTAAAGCGATGTTATTTGAAAGTTGCGAATGCCTTAATTTTTTAAATTTCTGAAATTTACTTACCATTCTCATTTTTGAAAAATTGAGCAATCCTTCATCGGTAAAATTTGGTGTACCTTCTTCAATAAAGGATAGATCTGTTAAATACATACCCAAATAAGGTATGCAAGGAGGATCACATCTAAATAAATCACAGAACATTAGAGGAAGTCAAACAATTAAGGTAAGCAATTTTACTAAATACTATTTTCAAATTTCAGTTTCTGTAAGGCACATTCAAATAATCGGACAAGGAAATGGGATTATAAGATTTTTTCCATTGAAAAACAATTGCTAAAAACTTTAACAAGTTTATTCCACTGGGAAATGTAGTTCAAGAGAAAGAAGTAAGTCGATGGCAGATTCACAACCTCGTCCATTCTTGTAATTTTTTGCCAGATGGAAATCAACACCCACGAATGTCTTACTTAATGTTCCAATGTAATTGCTAAAGTATGTAACAAATTTATGGCAATGGGAGATAGGGTGATTAATTCAGGTCTTGAAGAAGTAAATCGAAGGCAGATTCACAACCTCGTCCACTATTGTAATTTTTTGCCCGTTTGAAACCAACGCCCACGAATGTCTTGCTTAAGGTCGCAAAGTAATTGCCAAAGACTTTAACAAGTTCATTCTTCTGCGAAATGCAATTCCAGTTTTGTAGAAGAAGTAAATCGATGGCAGATTTACAGCATCGTCCGCTCTTGCATTTCATTACCCGATTGAAACCAAATCTTACGAATGTATTACTCAAGGTCACAAAGTAATTGCTAAAATCTATAACAAATTTATGCCACTGGGAGATGGAATAATCAATTCAGGTCTTAAAGAAGAATTAGGTTGACGTCAAATTCACAACCTAGTTGCCCGAATGAAAACAACTTCCAAGAATGCTTAACTAAAGGTCTCAAAAAGTGTGGAAGTCATAAAAAGAAAAATCTGGACTATACGGATGATGTAAAAGTGTTTCCCAGTCAGATCTGTAAATCTCATCCCTCATCAATTAACCGTATGGGGACGATCATTATCTTGCAAAAGGATAATCCTGACAGTATTCCCCAGCAATTTGATTTTATGACGAATTTCAGCATCGTTCAATGACTGTACACACTTTCTAGGAACATGCAGTGTTTGCCGTACGAAACGATCTAACGACAGTAACGACAAATTTCGTATGTTCCAACACTTTCAGCTACCGAGAATTAGACAACGCCTAGTTCTTCTCTTCTTTACTTGACTCTATTTCCACAGTAGAATGAACATACTTTAACTATGCTAAACTCCAGAACAATGAAGAAAAGATTGTGTTGACCTATCTTGCTTTCATTATCCAAATTTCCTATAGTAAAGATGGTTGTATCTACATGAAACAACAGTGTTGCCAATTTTGGCTAAGAATATTTCTTATGAGTGAGTGTTCACGTTCGTTTTTATTTGATTTGAGTCACACTTACAGTTTATGTTTTAATAATTAATATTCGTGCGGGATCATAATACCGTATAGCAGAGTAAATTCTTCAGATAATCACCTTATGCATTAGCGAAATATCACAAAGTATTTGAAATATTAAGTATTTATTAAGTACTAGGAGATTCTGTAAGTTGTTAGTCTGACTCACCATTCTTCACAGTTGTTTTGCAATCATTTTTGATTATTACCCATCTACAAATTTTTAAACCAGAGTCAAAATTTATACCTTAAGAAAAGATTACATAAGTTCTATTAATTTGTATTAATTGGTATGAATCCAAAGATTGGTAGATTCACGTGATAAAAGTGTAAATCATAAATTTTTGTCACTATTATTGTAGTAACAATTTACTGTATTATAAAGTTTCAATGTATTAGTGAAAATAAAGTAAAATTTGCGAAAGTAAAGTGTTATTTTCATTCATTAGGTTGTTTTTATTGAAAAGCAGATTGTCCTTATCTGTCAAACCTTATCTTCACTATCTTTACTGATAGTCTTTCACTATCTGTCAAACCTTATCTTAGAATGTCTTTTGATAAGTAAATAAGTTTATTTTTCATCAGGCTTTAACGTTAATATTTATATACGCCCAATCAGGTGATATTTTTCAAAAATAAAACAAGTCACGAGTTCCTCACATGAGAAAAGTGCAGTTTATAAAAAATTTTACTGAAAGTAAAGTATAATTGAAGCTGCCAATGCTAAAAGGGGGTATGTTACAAATCTGCACTTTCGAGAAAAAACCAAAAAAAAAGTGGCAATTGTGGAAAAATCGTTTTAATTGCTTCCAAATTGTTGTATTATCTTCTTTAGGCAGTCTAGAAAATTACTCAGTGTTTGATAATCAGTGATTGTTATTCCGAGACCAATAAAACATTTATTTGGGTAAAAATGTTACAGACCCCCTTTTAAAACTGACAGCATCAATTTTCATTTATATGTGTTTGACTAACCATCTGGATTAATATGAACTGAGCGGTTCAATATTACCAACTTACCTGATGAGGACACGGTCTTAAAAAGTTTATGTATATATATACACAGCAGAAGATAGATGTATTGTTTAAGCATCATGGAAATCATTCATTTCTATTAAAACTCTCTTATATTTAAAAATTTTAAATTTTTTATGTTTCAATAAATTTAGTGACAACTTTTATTGTCGTATTTTCCAAAATCAATCACTTGACATTTAAATTATAGTCAGATATTTAAATTGTATTTACCTGTGCAACGCGTCTCTCATATTTCGAAATCTTCCGTCGGCTGAAACCAAGGCTTGAAGTTTGTCAATGCTTTGCTTTGTCTGAAAAATTACAAATCATCGTTAACATTCTTGAATAGTTTCTATAAATGTATGAATAAGGGGTTTTGCGAGCAATAAGCGCAAGTTTAACTCAAAATATGCAGGGTGTCTGGTCCTGACCGATGGCCAAAGCTAATACATGTATTTAAAATCTTTATCAAAGATCAATACAAAAAGTAGGCATATTTTGGATTTGAAAATAAATATTTAAGTTAAGAATAAACACCATTGAAATTTGTGAGGATAATGAGATGTAAAATATCACAACCAGTTTGATTATCTAATGAAACTTGGTGGAGTTTATACAAATTGTTTTTAAAATAATATCTATAAGGCTTTGAGGTAATAATGTATGTTTTGATGATTGTACTCTCGATTTCTGCAGTTATGACTCCTTAAATTTCGTACACTAAAATTTCGTATAATAAAATACTAAAAGTAACATAAATTATTTATAAGAATTACCATTTAAACTCCTAAGAGGAAATAAAGAAAAAGAAGAAACTAATTATTTCCTAAAAAAGAAAAGAAGTGAAGATCATGTCTTTAAGTATCTCTTGAAATAAAAGCACAATAATCTAGTGTATACCAATTTACACTGTGTGGCTTATATTGTTGCTTATAGTAATACAACACCAGGTATAAAAAAGTTTCACTTGCGGCGACCATAAAACATTAAATTATTTTATGGAAATTAAAGTTCAAATTAATCAGTGCAACTTAATTATAAAGTATGTTTATATCCATTAAAAGTAAAGCAGCTTATTTTTTCTTTCTTAGCTTTAACATGAAGAGCGAATAATATTTACGTATAAATTTACGTGCCCAGGTTTAATCAATAAGAACGATGGAGTCTTACGGCACAATGTTAAAGAAATACTACGGTGCTTAAAAAATAAATGGCAAATGAAAATTTACTTCAAGTTATTAATGAAGTCACCCTTTAATTTTAAACCAAAAAAATCCCTTTTAGGATTTTAATTTAACTTCTACAAACTATTTTATTTTGTATTATAACCGTCGCTGAACACCTCCGTAGCCTTGTAATTTAAACCCATTCCAGAAGACAAGGGAACTCCTGGATCGAGTATTGGGAGAAATTTGCTTTTGTGGAGGACTTTTTGATAGAGCTAACCGGCATTTGCGTTACATGGAGAGGAAGACTACGAGAACCTTCCATGGTCAGCCTGGCTAACAAGGGAAGTCTAACCCATGATTCGTCAACCACTGAGGATATTTCACGTCAGCACTGTGTTCGCGGTGCAAGCCGGATGCGGAATTCGTATCGACTGGGATTCGAACCCGGTTCACCTCATTGGAAGACGAACGATCTATCCCCTGAGTCATCACGGCTCTCTATAAACTATTATAACTTCTAAAAATTCTATTAACTTCTATCATCAATATTAGTCCAACTTGAAAATAATCATTTAATTGTTTTATGATCATCTGCGGCCCACACATTGCATGTTCTAATGATTTATTTTTGATCTTTAAAATATAAATTTGACATGTTGAGATCAGGTAGTAGATAAAAAATTACAGCCCTTGCATAGAATAAAAATTAACAAAGTCAAATTTTGGATTAATAATAATAATAATAATGATAATAATATTAATGATAATAATATTAATAATAACAACTCTTAGGAATTCTAATAAATTTTTCACTGTAAAGGAATTTTAAAACGGTTAGTCCAAATAAAAATCGATCATTTAACGTTTTAATGATTATTTATGGGGTACACTTAGAGATTATTTATAATAATTTATTATTTACTCTTTTTAATATATGTTAATAATGTAAGATCAGATGGAGTCAACATTTTCTTTGCGTACTAAAAATTAAAAATTAGTAATAAGGGTGATGGTTAGAGAACACACTGTCTATAAAATATATAAAAAATAATCTATTTACTGTTTTAGAAACTTTTTCCCAAGTCTTTTTCAGCCTAAAGACTGAACTATTCATGAAAGCGGCACAAATCTGCAGGACGCCGTTGAAATTGTGCAGACAGCGGCAGATGTCGGCTACAGCTGCCCATTTCTCGATTATTGTGACTCGAGAAGACATCATTGCTGCACGCATAATTTCGGATACGACAAGGCGACTAACCTAAAGAACAAACGAATATAAGTCATAAAACGCACAGTTATATTATTATTTAACAATGTGAGAAAATATTGATATAATATAGAATGAATGCATTTCATTTTTGTGTTTTTCATGTAAGAAAAGAAAAATAAGGATTAGTGAGTAGTAAAAAATTAGAGTGTCATTTTTTTAGTATATTTGTGACAAATCAGTTGCATATTATGATAATGAGGTCCATATAGTATATCATTTTAAAACTAAGTGTAGATGAGCTTGAAAAATGTTACCCCCTATTGTCTTTTCATTAATGTGTTTTAATATAGTATTAATTTAAAATGGACTTAATTCAGCTTTAATAAACTATTAGAATAACCGTTCTCTGTACAGGGTGAAAAAAAAGTAAACTATCAATAAATCAATAGCGAGTAACACTACAAAATCAAATAGAAAACTGAAAGACATGTGCCAACAATAAATCTAAAAAAACTGCATTTTTTATGCACTAGTGTTTTTTTCTCATACCGGTGATTTTACGTTATTAACTTAAGCAAAACATGTTTTTAATTGTTCATCCTATAAAAGTAAAGATTAACTGTCATTATCATTTATCATTATCATTAAGCATCATTTGGCATGATGTTGTAGTTCGAGGCCATGATGATTACATGCTGTTGCATCATGTGACTCACCATAGTCACATGGTAAAATATACCACAATCACGTGATTTTTCCTGGTACTTATATCATTCGACCTTCCCCACAGCTCAGTAGGAAAAGAGTTTCCCACAGTATTGATGTTAAAACTGCAAAGTATCGATGCAGTTTTAATTGATATACTAAATATATTAATATTAATAAATTTGGCATCAATTAACAATAACCAAAAGTGCTTACTGCCAAAATTAACTAAGAATCATTGAAGTCAATATAAATCTGGCGAGCTTTCACCCTTTTCTTAAACAGATTAGTACCATTTCTAAATTACTTTTGCTTTTGGTACATAGCTTTTTTCTCACTTCAATCGGTAACTATTATTAAAATTAATTAAGAAGTATTGGGGTCAATAACGGTACGGCGATTTCTTACGTTTCTCCTAAACTAATAAATATCTTTTCTTTATTAACAGTGCTTTTATGCACATGGGTTGTTTTTTGTATTTCATTAGAACCTATTACCAAAATTTATTAAGCATCATTGGCGACAATAATAGTACAGTGAATTTTTTCTCTTTTCCTAAATAACTTATCCTTTTCCCATTAATTCTTTTTAGCACTTAGCTTATGTTTTACAATTTTAATTTATTTAGTGCCTAGTACTAAATTTAATCAAACAGAATTTATCTCAGTAATAGTATGGCGATTTTTTGTCTTCTTACTTTTTTCAATCTCTCAGCGCATAACTTACTTTTTCTATTTCAAGTACTTTTGATTTCAATAAATCTTATATAAACACTTTTTTAAAGCATGACTATAAACAGCCATTTTATTCCAAATTTCTCCACCATAGCCAGACTTATGGAAAATATCTGGTGCGTAAATTTCTGTGAAGCGTAAATTTCTGACATCGTCCTTTTTCCGTAGCATACGGAAACTCTCTGGAAACTTTACTGTCAGAACTTTTCCGTGTTCTAGTCGAATTTTTTTATGTGCAATAATTCATAAAAATGCAGAAAAGAAAATAACACAACAAAAATAGAACAGATCAAAAAAATATCACTGATTTTTGATAATACAGATGAAAGAATGTTTAATGCTCACGTCGTTAAACCTCCGAGTCATTAATAAAATGTTCGGGGCTTTTGTAGTTTTACTGTCTTTCATCCATGCTTGACCAAGGAATTCTCTAAAAATAGAAGAGCAACAAGGATGAGTTGAGTAATTTTAATTTTTTTTAAATAAAATTTGACCACAACAAAAATTATTAGTTATAAAGTTAATGTATAAGAAAACACATGATAATTTAAAAATCCGTAGAAAATGTTAAGAAAAGTATCTAGGAAATGTTTTTCTCATTTTTCAAATGCTATTTTACGAAAGATTTATTATTGCAAAATTATCATTAAGATAAGTTATTAATATAAAAAAATTCGCAAGAAAATTATAAAATAAATTTTACGATGGCCCGAGTCTTCGTCAAAGAATAGAATGAAATTTTATATTTAGGTATATTGCCAAATATATGCTCAAAACTTACAAATTTTGTACAAATTTTCCTTTTACGGAAAGACAGGCAGAATTTTGGAATTTTAAGCTGGCAACACCTACCTTTTTTCAAAGAAATGTATTCTCTCTATATAACTTAAAATAGTATCAGTATGATATAAAAAAAGATGGCAGAGGGCTCAGAAATGAAAAAAGGAAGATTTTGATTCGTAAAAATTATTATGGAGCGAAGGTAAAAGAAAAGATGGTGCTATATACACCGAAGAGCCATTACATTATGACCACACTGCTAACAACATGTAGAACCACCTTTAGCCCTCAAAACTGCTAGCACCCACCGTAGCATTGATTCCACAAGGGGTTGATAGGTAGTCAAAGGTATCTGGTACCAAGCGCTCACCAACTGGTCCTGCAATTCTCTCACATTGCGAGGGGGTAGCGTGGCAACATGAATTTGGTTTTCCAAGTAGGACCACAAATGCTCGATTGGATTAAGGTCAGGTGAATTTGGGGTCAAGATATGACTTGAAAGTAGCTGGAATATTCCTCGAACTAATCCATGACGATTCGATCCTTATGACATGGTGCATTATTCTGTTGGTAAACACCATCCCCCGCAGGAAGAACTGTTGCATTAATATGTGAACCTGGTCAGTAACTATGTTCAAGCAGCTTACAGACGTCAGGGATTGTTCTATGAGGATGATGGGTCCTAATGTGCCCCATGAAAACGTTGTTCCTGGGCGAGAAACCATGAAAACCTGGGCGAGCCCATTGTTATAGAGGGAGGGTGGTCATAATGTAATGGCTCTTAGGTGTATATTTATTTTGTTTTCTTTATCTTCGTCTAGCGTCACTACATTTTTAGACTAAAATGTAATTTCAACTCCATTTTAAGCTTTTTTTTAAAAAATGTTAGGATCACGTTTCGAATAGAAAAACATCTTTAATTTTGACTAAAAAAAGGTTAAAAATCCACTTAAAAGTGTTTTAGATTACACCGAAATATTGTAGATAAAAGCTTTCAGAAAATAAATCGACTTCTGTAAGTCGACTTCTGAAATGAATTTTCCCCCAAATTAATTTGAAATTTATTGTAAATTTGTAGTTAATGACACAGTTAGTTTGTAAATTAATGACACAGGTGTCCCATTTGTATTATTTGTACATATTCTCTTCTGACACTCAAATTACAAGCAAAAATATATTTCTGAATTTTTGAATTTTAAAAAAACAGTCTGAAAGTTATCAAAATTGCATTTGTACTTAAATATGAAATCTAGAAATAAGTAGTTCAATTTTCTTTATTTCACGTTTTAATTTCATGTTTTATAACGTTAAAATTTTTTTTATCAATTATTGATTTCGTAAATTAAAGAATTTCAATGATTAATCACTGTTTCTTTCAGTTATAACTAAATGCAGGCAAGTTCAAATTTTAAACATTATGGTTTGGAAGTCAGTCATGATTAAAAGATTTTATCTGAAACGCGGAAAAGAACCTCGGTGTTTTATGCTGAATTTCATAAAAATAAATTGAAGCTAAATATAATATATTGCACTTAGTTTGATCTAAATTAATGCAAAAGAATGAAAAAGAAAATGAAAAAAATGCGTAATAAAAATTCTGTGTCAAAGGATTAAGTGGTTTAGAATAAATACTTACGAACACTAAGAATTTTATCATTAAAAAAAATCAATTAATCCAGCGATAACAACAGTTCTACTCAATCATCGCTTAAATAATAAGAATTATTTAATAATAATGGATATAAGCAAATAATTATTATAACTCTGTAAAAATGATAATGCACAAAAACAGTTAGCAACAATAAATAATTTTTATAATGATCTATTGTAACAGTTATAAATGCAATTTTAACTGTATGAAAATTTAAAAAAATCAACCAAATATAAATTTTAAAGGAGAAAATAATTGAAAAACAAACAACAAAACGTATTTTTTATTTTAAAAAAAAGTAAAAGAACCCACAAAATGCAATATTAAAAACCCTTGGATTTTTTTTTGCAAAAATAAGTACAAACATTGAATATTGTAGATTTATTATAACCTTACTGTGATGTATTTTGGTTTGCAGTTGCCCTCACTTTTGGTGCTCAGACGAAATGACAAATTTTACTATGTAGTTATAATTTCATTTAATTATTAACTGTTTTAATTTTATTTATTTTTTTTCTCTATTTTCGTGTATTTGTTTAACGATAACATATATTTTCACGAGTATTGGAATAAGTTTAATGGTTTTATTGCAAAAACATTTTGTTTAATAAAAAGACGCATTTTTAGTAATATATTCCCACTTATTCTTTCAAATAATCGCTGAAAGTAGCCAATTTATATAGTTTTTCTACCAATAATAAAAACGGTATAAATTTTCCAATTTGTATAGTTTTTGTATAATTAATCTACAGAACTCTACTTAAAAATAAATTTAGTTTGCATTGACACCAAAAATGATGGCAATGATACACCAAAATTTTTTACAGAGTAAGTATCATTTAAAAACATCAAAAAACAAAAATGCATTTATTAAATCATCTAAGAAAATCATGAAATTCAAATTAAAAAGAACAAATAGCTTTGAATGACTCAATTAATAAAAAACCAATCTAATATAACTTTTACAGAGGAAATTTAAAAAAAAAAAAACAATCAACAAAATAAAAAAAGTACGGACAACAACAAACAAAATACATTATGAAAACAACTAAAATGCTTATTTTAGAACTAGCTAAGTGTTACATAAAAATTCCAAATAAAATGTGTCTATTAAAGAAAGAAGAAAAATCAATACTATATAAATTTCAAAAAAAACAACGTTAAAAAAATATGAAATTTCAAAACAACTTACTCGCTTCGAATGGAAATAAAAATTTTATGATCCAGATATGTCATTCCTTCAGCAATTTCTAAAGCTGATAGTGATTCTATATTTTCTTTACTAGCAGTCTAAATTTTTAAAAAAAGTTATTATTTTATTTGAATATTTCTTTTACATTTATCACAGAATAAAGTTTTAAACAAAATTTTGGACAGAAAGTGCTGAAATTGTTTTAAAAATGCCTTGTTAAGGAAAAATAGGAAGCAGTGACAAATTCTTTTCGATTCAACTAAATTCTCCCATGAAAGCAACGTACTTATTTTTTTGTAGCAAATAATTCATAATCGTGTTCAATATATCAATCATAATATCAGTATATCAATCATAATCAATAATAATAATCAAGTTCACTCAAATATTTAAATTTACTTAAATATCATCATAATCTCATGTTAGTTACGAAAATCACTTTTTAAATATCATCGTATATCGCGTCATCTCCTATTCAAATGCGCTATCTGTATTGTTCATATAATTCTCTGCTCAGGAAAAATCTCTAAATTATGTAAAACAGTGCAAGGATTATATATTTTTACAACAATCAGATCAATTTTAGAGACTAAATTAAGTGACATTTTTAAATATAAGAATTTATTATAAGAATTGCTCTTCGGCTTCCACTAAGCTGTGTACCTTTAGAAAAATATTTACACTAAAATTTACTAAACATTTTGTTGGCTTGATCTATTTATTTGTCTTTTCTTGATCTACTTATTTAAGTTATTGTTTAATAAATCATTCAATTATTTCTATTATTTCTAAGAATCTCACCTAACTTTAACTTAACCGAAGTCTAAGTGCAACAATTAAGTTAAAGTATAATAATAGAAGCCAATGTCTCATATGTTATTAGCAAATAATTCATAATGCGTAACTTTATATGATCATGTTCACTCAAATATTTAAATTTACTTAAATATCATCATAATCTCATGTTAGTTACGTAAATCTCTTTTTAAATATCATCGTAAATCACGTCATCTCCTATTCAAATGCGCTATCTGTATTGTTCATATAATTCTCTGCTCTTGAAAAATCTCTAAATTATGTAAAACAGTGCAAGATTATATATTTTTACAACAATCAGATCAATTTTAGAGACTAAATTAAGTGACATTTTTAAATATAAGAATTTATTATAAGAATTGCTCTTCGGCTTCCACTAAGCTGTGTACCTTTAGAAAAATATTTACACTAAAATTTACTAAACATTTTGTTGGCTTGATCTATTTATTTGTCTTTTCTTGATCTACTTATTTAAGTTATTGTTTAATAAATCATTCAATTATTTCTATTATTTCTAAGAATCTCACCTAACTTTAACTTAACAGAAGTCTAAGTACAACAATTAAGTTAAAGTATAATAATAGAGCCCAATATCTCATATGTTATTAGGAAATAATTCATAATACTTAACTTTATATAATCATGTTCACTCAAATATTTAAATTTACTTAAATATCATCATAATCTCATGTTAGTTACGCAAATCTCTTTCTAAATATCATCGTAAATCACGTCATCTCCTATTCAAATGCGCTATCTGTATTGTTTATATAATTCTCTGCTCTGGAAAAATCTCTAAATTATGTAAAACACTGCAGGATTATATATATTTTTACAACAGTCAGATTAATTTTCGAGATCAAATTAAGTGACATTTTTGAAGACAGACTTCTATTAGTAGAATTTGCTCATCGGCTTCCACTAACCTGTGTAGCATTAGAAATATTCACGCTAAAATTTGTTGAAAATTTTGTAGGCTTGATCTATTTATTTATCTCCATGTTTAAAAATTATTCATTTATTTCTATTATTTCTAAGACTTCCACCTATCTTTAATTTAACGAAAGTCTAATCACAATAATTAAATTAAAGTACAATAATAGAAATCAATAATTCATACATTATTTCAAGTTAATATATCATACAGTAAATAAAGCTAATATTTCAATTTTTATGATCATGATGCAGTTGAATTATATTTCTGTTTTTATCATTAAGCACTGATAATCACTTTATATCATTTATTTTACTTTAGATTTTTTAACAGGTGTGGAACAGCTCAAGCCAAACATGTTCAAGTTTACCACTGTCAACATTTAGCTCCGTAGCCTTGTAATTTTGAATCCAACCCAGAGGACAAGGGAACTTTTGAATCAAGAATTGGTACAAACTAGCTTTCACGAAGAACTTTTTGATGGAATAAACCCACATTTATATTAGATGGGCAGGGAAATCATTAAAACCTCCCACATTTATCCCGACGCACAGTGGGCCAGAAGACCATGATCTTTGGTCAAAAGTCAAAATTAAATTTTCAACTGAAACATGTGTAGGCAGTTTTAATATCGCCCAAATTAAGTATTCATAATCATTCCACACATTAGAATTTACTTTTTGGACCGACAAGAGTCTAATGTAGTGAAACATATGTAAAAAATGTTTTTTTTTTAAATGTAACCTTTAAATTTATATTTCAGAAATATATATAGGAATTTCCCCTTACTCATGCATTTTTATCAGAGTAATTAGTCTGAAATTATCGTACAATTTTTCAATTTGTTGGATTAGTTGGTACTCTAGACAAACTTGTAGTTTATATCTTATCATTTGACATTTTATAATGTTTGAATAACTTTAGAAACTTATCTCCAGAAAGTTTTACTAGGTAATTATTTTTTTTGCTGTCTTCTTTGATGTTTCTTCTTTCGAAAAAATCTGTCTCATTTTACCTATATTGCAAAGGTGAACTAAATGTACCAAAAAGCAAAATTTATGCTTTTTTTTCATGTTTCTGCGTTATTTTGTAATTAATTCAATTTATTTTGTAATATTACTTCGGAAATATAATTTGCTTTTCATTTTTAATATAAAATTACGAAATTTATTATATTTTCAAAGCTATATTTAATTATTTAAACGTACTATATTATTTTTTTTTTATTTTTGCTCGCCATATTTCAGCCTCCATTTTGTTTGTTTTTTTTGGAATTTTTAGTGTATTTCGAAATTTCAACTATCAATTCAATTTACCTGCACATAAAAACCTCTAAATTTTGAAACAAATGTTATCGAAATACTAATTTCGGCCACGAAACCTTGGATGCTGGCCCACTGTGCGACGGGATGGGGATTTTAATCCATGATCGCTCCACCACTGAGGATACTTTTACGTCAGCACTGTGGTCGGTCCCAGCCGGGAGCAGAATTTTTATTATAATAATTCTGTTTTCGAGAGCTGAATAAGCCATCACTCTGTTTCGAACGTAGGTGACCTCATTGGAAGATGGACGCTTTATCCCCTGAGCCACCGCGACTCTAGGTCAAGCATTCAAACAAATCAAATTATGGATTGTTGATTGAATATTTATATCCAATCAATAACCCTTCATTTAATTAATGTTTCTGCTGTTACTATGATCTTATTTATATAAAATTACAAAATTCAAAAAAAAAAAAAAATCAATGACATATTGAATAAAATATTAAAAGAATATGCATTTATATAAAAAAAAATTCAATAAATCATCGAGCAAAAATTCGAAATAAAATAACTAAATTCAGGTAAATGTTTCTCAGTTAACTATTCTCAACGTTTATAACAGTTATTTTTCAAAAACCATAATTCCGCTAATTTTCATTCTACACATTTATTTTCACAATTATTTTCTTTCCTCACATTAATTTTTAAAATAATTGGTATTTCTTTTTTTTTTCACATTTATTCACAGCTGCTAATGAGCTTCTTTTTTCATAATGTCGAGTTTCCGCCAGAGGAAGTTGAATCTTCTGCGGTTCCACAGTCGAAATAAATTAGGAGCCGCTGCTCTAGAGTATCATAATATAACCAAATGTTACTATATAAGCTACCAAAAGAAGTTAAATCTTTAGGGGTTCCATAGTCGGAAGAAATTTGTAACCACTGCTCCAAGGTATCATGATGAAACCAAATGTTACTATATTAACTACCAGAGGAAGTTAAATCTTCTGAAGTNCTGTTACTATGATCTTATTTATATAAAATAACAAAATTCGAAAGAAAAAATCAATGACATATTGAATAAAATATGAAAAGAATATGCATTTATAAAAAAAAATTCAATAAATCATCGAGCAAAAATTCGAAATAAAATAACTAAATTCAGGTAAATGTTTCTCAGTTAACTATTCTCAACGTTTATAACAGTTATTTTTCAAAAACCATAATTCCGCTAATTTTCATTCTACACATTTATTTTCACAATTATTTTCTTTCCTCACATTAATTTTTAAAATAATTGGTATTTCTTTTTTTTTTCACATTTATTCACAGCTGCTAATGAGCTTCTTTTTTCATAATGTCGAGTTTCCGCCAGAGGAAGTTGAATCTTCTGCGGTTCCACAGTCGAAATAAATTAGGAGCCGCTGCTCTAGAGTATCATAATATAACCAAATGTTACTATATAAGCTACCAAAAGAAGTTAAATCTTTAGGGGTTCCATAGTCGGAAGAAATTTGTAACCACTGCTCCAAGGTATCATGATGAAACCAAATGTTACTATATTAACTACCAGAGGAAGTTAAATCTTCTGAAGTTTCACAGTTGAAAGAAATTTGTAACCACTGCTCTAGAGTATCATGATAAAACCAAATGTTACCATATTAACTACCAGAAGAAGTTAAATCTTTAGGGGTTCCATAGTCGGAAGAAATTTGTAACCACTGCTCTAGGGTATCATGATAAAACCAAATGTTACTATATTAACTACCAGAAGAAGTTAAATCTTCAGAGGTCCCATAATCGAAAGAAATTTGTTACCGCTGCTTTAGGGTATCAAGATAAAACCAAAATTTACCATATTAACTACCGAACAGCGTGGTATTAAAACTCTATTTTATTACAGATCTTATCAAAGGTCATTACCAAATCACTTCGTTAAAAATTGCCATGCTTTTGTTTGCCATGCTTTTGTGTTCTCACAGAGTCAAAAACTTGGTACATACTCTGTTATTTTTTACTATGTTTTTTTAAGTATAATAGTTATGTTAAAATAGGAAAATGTAAAATTGAAATTTCAAATGTTAAAAGAAAGAATGGAGTACCATGGGAGTTGCTAGAAGTAAATCAAGGTCCACTGTCTGTTTTTCTTGGTCTTGTTTAGAAATCATCTGAAGTAGTTGAGAAGCGGCTTTAGTCTCTGCGGGAAGTAAAGTGTTATTATGTACAAGCTCTTCAAGGAAATCGGTTGTGAGTTGGAGAAGCTTTGGATCATTATCAAAATCCTGTTGGTTCAAAGGAGAAAAATCAATCAATCATCCATCAGAATAAAATCAACAATCAGAATAATATCTGTCATTTGAATAATATCTATCACCAAAATACAATCATTCATCATATTATCAATCTTATCTCAAATTACAATCTTGGAATTAAATATATATATGCTGTAAACATGGTAATTATCATATTTATTAAGTTGTACGCATAAAATGTGTGCAACATAAAAAATAACGTGAGGTGTTCAGAGCCTCGTCAACGTAGAATGGCGTATATGTTCGTAAAGTAAGAGGTGAGTAAGTGGTTTACATTTCTCACAAAAAGTTTGATATTAAAATTAGACATTTAGAATAAATTTGATATTTTAAGCATTATATGTGTAATAAGCAAACACATGCTTGTCATCACAAGCGAATAAATATTTTTTGTAGCAATAAAAAGAACAATTTTTACTTTTTCGCAAGTCTGTCTCAAAGCGCCCACCAATCTGGTTGTTCTGGTAATTGCATAAAATGAGCGAAGAGTCAAAATTTTCCCTATCAGCTCACAATATTGCATGTATACTTCGTATGCTTAAACAAATAAGTGCAGTGAGCAAAAAATAAACGGACCATCCTGAATAACTTATGATTTTAATGATCGGATCTTTACGTTCTCGGACTTAATGACTTTTAGGGGAGACCTCAAATGTGCTAATTAATTTATGCAAACGATATTTTAAATTACGAAATCAGACACAAAAGCGTACTTTTTTTGAATAAGCATACCTTTTTTTCTGACGCATATCTGATCCCTAAATTATTGGGAATAGCCACAATCTAGGAAATATGGTCCCAATGGTTTGGTCAAGAAAAGGTCTTAAGTTGTGACTCCTCAATGTTAATTTTACTTTTTGCGTATTTTGCCATATCTCCAGAACTTTTTAGGCGATTTAAAAACTTTTTGCGCGAAATTATGAAAGTCATTTATCCGAACATTATTTGCAAGCTAAAAATAATTTTTAATTATAATTTATTATTTTTTAATATTGTATTTAATAATGGTAGACAAAATCTTGAATTGTAATGTGTATAATAATGTTTAATTATTTTGAAGGATGCAATTTTATATTGTAAAATAGAATTGCAAAGTTAGAGCAAAATCAGTAAAATGGTTCCAGAGAAATCAAATTTTAAATTTCTGACTTTTCTAAAATTCCATCTCTCGGGAATTACCCTCTTTAAAATGTTGCTAAAGATTTTAAACCTCATAATTCAAAACTTTTTCGATTATTTAAGAAAATAATTATAAATAGTTATTAAAAACTACTTTTTGC
The DNA here is from genome assembly GCF_043381705.1 of Parasteatoda tepidariorum. NCBI lineage: Eukaryota > Metazoa > Arthropoda > Arachnida > Araneae > Theridiidae > Parasteatoda > Parasteatoda tepidariorum. The sequence goes on along the minus strand of NC_092211.1, from coordinate 63,985,849 downwards.
ATGGCATTGCCTTGGCATTTATTTTTCTGGTGCAAGGAATTTTTAACAAGCTTAAAAAGTTCGCGAAATATGTCAAAATACGCAAAAAGTAAAAGGAAAACTAAGGCGTCCAAATTTCCGATCCCTGCCTTTGGGAACTAATGGGATCATACATCCCAAACAATGCCTATCCCTATATTTTAGACTAACTAATTAGCATAACTGAGGTCACCCCCTTAAAACATTAAGATTGAGTCCTAGCATGTAAAAATCCGATCATTAGATCAACACTTATTTAGGTGTTTTAGTTTACTTATTTGGGCACTGTGCATTAGAGGTTTAGAAATAAGTATTTTTTTAAAAAAAGGAAAAAAGGAATCAAAAATAGGACAAATAATTCAATTGACAACAATAAAGAAAAAAAGAAAAAAAATCTGCTCATTTGTCTAATACGAGATTGAAATAGCATTATGTTTACTTTTCATTAGGAATACTGTTTCGACAAAAAAATGGTATTTCACTAAGTAACAATAATTTAATAAAAAAATAAAATGTAATGTTTAAAATTCTGACATCGTAAGTTCATGACTAAATATGTATAGCAAATCAGTTTAATTTTATTTTTAAAAAAATATGACGCTTAAAAATCGAATAGGAGTTTTTTTTTGCGCACTGTTAAAAAAATTTTTTTAAACAAATTTAAGCAAAATTTTCAAAAAATAAATAGTGAAATTTATTTATTTTTTTTAAAAAAAAAGTTACTTTCGGCGTACCCATACTTCAGAATAAAAATTTATACTTACTGAAATAATTTTAAGTTCACGACTAGGTACGTAAAGCGAATCAGTTTAATTTTATTAAAATAAAATTATCCCATTTAAAAATTGAGTAGGAGATTTTTTGAGCAATTTTAAAGTTTTTTTTATAGCAAAATTAAGGAAAAATTTCCAAAAATATGTAATAAAATTTTTAAAAAAATTAAAAAAAAACTACTTTTGATTTACTTATACTCCAGAAGAAAAAATTCTACTTTCTGTAATAATTTTACAAAAATTAAATGAAATATATATGTTTAAGATAGACCAGCGATATCTTATTGGTTAGGGCACTGTCAAAGGCATTGTGAAGAACTAGGGTTCATTCGCCATTGGCAGCACGAAAACCACCTGACTTCAGATCAATGGGTTCCAATATGTCGGTGTATTAAATAAAGGCGGCCTGTGTGCAATACTGCCACATTGTCATAATCATGTCTTTGCTCATGAAATTGTGGAACCTTATCCTCCGCGATTCCCCTGGTTCACATAAACTGTAGCGGGGACGCTTTATTTTACGTTCTAATAAGGTGACCAAGCGTTCTCAAATCTTGAGGACTATGAAGAAGGAGGATTAAGGGTGTCAATTTAAGTGGTGATGATGGAAAATCTCAGGGTGCGGTTGGAAGGTTGTAAGGTATAGTTGACTAATTGAAGAATACTGACAAATTGAAGATTGATGCTGAAATCAGGGGATGGTGAAAATATTACTTGAACCTGATCAGAATTAATAAAAAGCTTTTATTTTATATACTTGCAGAGCTCGTGGTACCAAGTATACATATTATCCGTAAGAATTTCAGTTGAATCAATTTTGCATAATAATATTAATAAGGACAGGCCATGGGAGATAAATCCCCACGACCTGCCTAATCAAAAGCCAAATTAAAAAGTACGTGTAATTTGTTCCTAACGGACACAGAAGCATGGGTAGGAGATCCAAAATTGGCGAATTACCAAAATATAGCATAACCAAAATAAAGCCAACCAGCATAACAATATAGAGTTCAAAAATACCTTGGCGATCACGAGACGCCAACAAATTTATGAGAATTATTACAACCATGCAACTGAAACATATTTTCGGTTAGAAATTAGAATTAAAAGTTATAAATAAATTTTTGTTTTGGATTAGAGGCGACAGTGAATTAATAAGTCTGCATTAGTAATGAAATAAAAAGTATCCGTTACATTGATCTATAAGAGAAGAATAAATATTTTATGTTCGTTTTTAGAAGATTAAGTCTTTGATTTAGTTTAAATCTGATTCCATTAATAAAAATAAGCTTAAGTAATGAAAGATATTTAAAAGGATTGCAAATAAATATGTAATGCCAATTGTGGCATCACAAGGACAATCCTGAAATTTCATTAGTTGTCCTCAAAACTTTCAAACACTTAGAGGGCGGAAAATGCCTCCAAATATTTTTATGTGTCCTTAAATTTCGCCGAAAATATAGAATTTTTCATACGTTGTGAAGTATTAAAAAAAATCAGCAATGAGCATATTTTTGAACTAAGATAATTTTGTCTTATGGCGAATTCAAAAGAAAATAAAAAAAAATACATAATAAATAAAAAGATAAAATAAAATAATAAAATAAAAAATAAAGTAGTAATTACAAAAAGGAAAAAATTGTGATCTCTTTTTTACGATCACTGGTTACAAATTGATCAAATGCTTTTTTCGTTTCTAGATTGAATCCGATAAACGTCACAGCATTTCAAATCTAAAATTGTTGCAAAAATTGTTTAAATTAATGTCTGTCCACTTGTCGTCGGATCGGTTTTAAAATCCTGCCTATGTACGTGTTTTTAGACGTCACAAAATATTTTTCCTTCTTCTCTATTCATATTTATATTAAAACCACCGTCAAGAAAGTAATTATAGGTTAATAATAAAAAAGAATATAAAAATACTTTAAATCATCGTTATGTAAATACACTAAAAATGCCTGATGGTGTAAATAAAAGGAAAAAAAAAGAATTCTAAAAAAAAATATCGAACAGTAGCGGTCGCCATAGCAACGCATGCAATGACGACGCATGCGCACTGTTTACTGTTTATCTAAGATAGGTACTCTGCCAGACATTCGTCTGGAGCTGTGGCGGTGACTATGGTAACGAGGCATGATTATTTTAAGTAGGGGTGCGGGGTCCCTCTTTAGGACTGGTTTCGGCGAGAGGAAAGGAGACCTCTTCATCGAAGCTACCCTCCCTAAAATGCCCTCTTCTTGTTTCCATAGCACCAGACTGCCGCAGACTTAGTGGCGGTCAGAGTACCTAACTTAGACAAACAGTACTAATACTTTTGTACACAGTTTAAAAGTATGATGCCATCAAACCCAAAACAAGACCCATTTTGCCAATGGGTAAAAAAAAAATTGGAATTAGCGCGTACTTGAGAATGCTTGGATACCCAATGTCTCAAGACGTTGAGAACTCTCATTGTAGCTGCCGTGGTTATCATGGATTCCCTTTTGGCTTTGGCATTAGGAATCTTCAAGTCTGCACCCACTGAAAAAAATATAACAATATGATTGTACAAGTATTTTTATTGCTAAGTATTCATCAAAATATACAAGGTCATGAAAAACTACGTGAAAATAAATATGAATGAATATATTAGGTACTTAAAATAGTTATAATTCTGGTTCATGAAACCAAAATATACGGTATTAAACCATGAATTTGGTAATCGAATTTCTGGCTCTATGGGAAAACTAAAATGCTCAGTAATTTTTACCGAAGCTCTATGCTAATGATTTAGGTGAAATTAAAAACAAAATATTATTTCAGAATAAGTGTTAAAATTTGGTAAGCGTGGTAAAATCTGGTAATTTTATCGTTATACTTTAAAGAAGGCATAAAAACCATTTATGTATTCGGTTATGTTTACTTTTCAGTTTTGAATTTTTACTGAAAGTGTGGTAATAAGAGCCATAATTTTGAAAACCTGAATTTCCTGTAAACCGTTACTATATGAAGGGTTTGAATGCCATATATTTTAATTTTATCACCAGTATTATGCTTTTTTTTCTGCCCAAACTTTCATTACCGTACAGTACGGTACTTTTACCAGACTTTTTTTTGTTGCTGCGTATAATTGACTTGATAACGAATACAAAACACAGAGAGGCAGTAATTTCGATAAGCACGAGTTTCACAAAATAAAAAGAATTACAATCACAATAATATTGATTAGCGTCCCTTATGAAAATTTAGGGTATATTTAAGGTTGATTTGAGGTATTTTTGAGGTATTAAGGTTGTTTTGAGGTATATTTGAAGTATTAGCGTCCCTTATGAAAATTTAGGGTATATTTAAGGTTGATTTGAGATATTTTTGAGGTATTAAGGTTGTTTTGAGGTATATTTAAGGTTGCAGAGAAAATAGCAATAAAAATTATACGTCGTAAAGGTTGTAATTAAGGTGTACGAGGTTGATTTATATATACTTCAGCTTGTTTTGAGGTTGTTTAAAATACATTTCAAATCATCCAGACTGATAAGGTGATTTTTAAGGTATACGAGGTTGTTTTTCTTACACTTGTAACAAAAGAGATATTTATGAGGTATAAAAAAATCAACCTTATTTCAACTAACGAGAGTGAGGTATTTACGAGGTATAAAAAATATACCTTTTTTCTACTAACGATATTGAGGTATTTATGAGGTATAAAAAATATACCTTATTTCAACTAAAGAGAATGAGGTATTTATTGAGGTGTATGAAGTCATTTTATTTATACCTAAGCTTGTTTTAAGGTTGCTTAAAGTACACTTCAGTACTAGCTCACTACTCAGAGTTCCATGCGAGCCAGCAAATGGCGTGTGTGTTGACAATCGAAAGTCTATTTGAAATTCGGTAAGAGCGTTTGACATTCATTAATTTAGTTTTATCACTTTTAATCAAATATGCTTCAATTTTCAAACTTAAATTTTAATATTTTTGTTTTAACGACGCGTGCTGATCTTAAATAATTTAAGTTGGAGGATATTCTTAGAGGCTATCGTTGTAGGCTTAGCAATAAGAGAGAATAACCGAAATACTTCTCGTCCCTGTTTAGGGTAACGCTACTGGTGAATCGTTACAGCAGGTTATGCACAGTATATTTTATTGTTTGCAGTTCATTCAAATAGAACTATTCCTTTTATTTTGCTTAAAAATATATGTTTTAACGTAGCAGTATGCACGCTGATTAATTGAGAAAAATGTTCATAATTTCTCTTCTAAATAAATCATTGAAAAATGAAAGATTTTTTAAAATAGCAATTTTGCTTTGAAATTCTACTTTAGCTGTATGCTTATAGTTTGGATATTTGTTGCAAAGTTTATATATATATATATATATATAAACTGCTGTTTGTAGAAAATGCAACACCATGAAGGAATCATCAGAATCAAATGAAATTCGCAGCAAATGTCAATTATAGGATATTATGCAAATTAATAAAGTTTCAGAGCCATCGCGCGTGCGTGGCGCGCGCAGCGCCCTCTGAATTGATGCTGAAAGCGTATAAATAAAGTGCTGTAGCGGGACGTTGAAAATAGTCTATGATTATTTGTTAGTGGCAAACGTTTAGTGAGACCTGAGTATGCCTCCACGACGGAAGAATAAGAAATTCAAGCAACTTACGGAGTTTGAACGAGGGAGG
>NC_092211.1:63937354-63979163 GCF_043381705.1 Parasteatoda tepidariorum | reverse complement strand
ATACACCTGAGGTTGATTTATAATAACCTGAAGTGTAAAATGACACACCTTAGGTTGTTGAATAAATACTTCCACAAGTGTAAAAAAATATACTTCAGGCTGATAAGTAATAACCTAAGGTTGAAAATGAAGCACTTTAAAGTAGTAAATATCTACCTCCCCACAAATGAAAAATTAAACACCTCAAGTTGAAACATATATACCTCTGGAGGTATATTTAAAGTATATTTTAAATATACTTTCAGAGATATATATGTTTCAACTTGAGGTGTTTAATTAAACAACATCCTTAAAAAACATATATTTGATACATACAGTATATTTAAACATACAGTATATTTGAGGTTGATTTTGAGGTATTCCTTTGCACCCTTTTCAACCTTAAGGACGTATTTAAATAACAACCTCCTTTATACCTTTAAAATATACCTCGTTTATACCTCATTTATACCTCGATTTTTTCATAAGGGGTTAATCATAATAAACTTTCGTTTGTTTTTCATTTTTGTTTTGTTAAACGCAACAAGAAAAAAAAAGAAAAAAGGAATGAATTGTTATCATACCTGCGCTAGGTAATCTGCTGCCAGTTCTAGATTGTGGTTGTGATGTTAGTGGTTCAGGTGGATTACTTGAACCAGCCGTTGCCACCGCAAACGCTGCAGCCGCAGATGCTGTACTAGATCTGCAAATAATCATATCCAGTTAATACTTTTTTTGTTTATCTAAATATTGACGAAATATTTAGTTACTAGTACCTTTATGTTATGTGCCAATATGATGGTAAAAGGGATAAATAGTAGTATAAATAATAATGTTGAAGTTGTTGTCATCAGCCATTAAAGCAGAGTGGACACGTTTGCTTTTGTTTTCCAGTGTCGCCATCTATGGCCAAGAATTCAACCTTTGGCACACCCGTTTACAGGGCGGACCCATTCATACATCCATTCATTCATCCACAGATCCTAATTTTGATCTGAACCAGAGAAGGATTAATCTCCAATTCAGTACCCCGGAGATTGATTTATTATGGGATCATAGAGGATATTGTGACCCGACAGATTTAACATGCCCCAGTCACCATTTACTACACGGGGAATCTTTTGCTGACTAGAATCAAACTCCCGTCACTACAAACGTAGTCCAGTGCCCTGTTAAGCAGGCTATCCCAGCCAAATAATAATATATTGTAGGTACTAATATAATGACAAAATAAATTATTAGCACAAAAACAATGTCATGCACTGATATTAAGGGAAAACTAGATAATAATGTATTAATATTAATGTATGCTGACATACTGAGAAAGTTAATTATAAGTACATACACTATTAATTTTTACTGTATTAATTACAGCCTGAATTCCCAATATTTGCACGGGGTTAAAAAAAATAACGCATAGATCAGTACTAAACGCTCTTAAATCATGCAAAAAACTGAAAGTATATTTCAACACAATAAATAAAGCTAAAATAATTCCAGTATTATTTATTTATTTATTGTTTGTTGACCTTTCTCGTTGTTTTACTCTAATACATTGTGAAAAATCCATTTTTAGTATTTTATTTCATGAAAATAAAGTTCAACTGTTGCATCCTTTGGCATGTTAATGTTGCTCGTGGTCAACTCAAGATATCCAAAATTTGCTACAACCAAGGAACTTTCTGCGATGCTTATCACTTTCGTGACGCCAAAGGCAATCTTTTTCAACACTATCTAGACTAAAACTACACTGTACTGATGCTGTTTTAATAAGTGGTCCCAACTCAATTCGCAAAAGACCAATGGTTGGCGAGCTTATCATTAGAAACGTTAGACGTAGGTTATCTTAAATGTCAATCTTAAAGTGAAATTAAGTAGTGGTTTACCTTCTCGAAGATGCTCTAGCTGAAGTAACTACAACACCTGCTTTGCTACTGTGTTGAGGGGAATCTGGATATTGGAAGCTGCTTCGTGGCGTGGACAGAATAGTGGATTCCGTTTGGATACTGCTGCGTGGTGTGTTCGACATACTGGAACTTCCCTCTGTATCACTACTTCCTCTTTTACTTCCCGCTAGCAACGAAATTTTATAATATGAGTTTAGTTGTAAGATACTGGAATAGAAATCTTAGAGGAAAAAAAAACATTCAGCGACATTTTGAAAGCACCCATTTTCATAGCCTGCTGTTGGGATATTAAGTAAGAGCATAAAATTATTCTGTCATGAATCCCAACTTCTTAGAGTTTCAACATGTTCCTTTAACTGATTTTTTCTCACACTCGTTACTCTACTACGCAACATGTTCTTTCTCTTAGCTTTTCATTTTAAGGGGCAGAATAATATGAGAATTTTGGATAAAGTAGTGATATTCCAAACTTTATTCAAATTATACCAGATAGGTAATTTATAAACATCCGGAACTTTCACTTTATAACAACAAAAGGAGGAGAAATTATCATTGCTCACATGAAAATCGTATAACCAAAATATCTTTAAAAAAATTTTTCTCTTTAAAAGAATTTAAACAGCTCTTAATAGCTTCTCATAGCTTTTCCTTTTAAGGGGGAGAATAATGTAAGAATATGGGACAAGGTAGTGATAATCCAAACTTTATTCAAATTATACCAGATGGGTAATTTGTAAACATTCGGAACTTACACTTAATAACAACAAAATGCGTAGAAATTTATCGTTGCCCACTTGAAAAACGTATATAACCAAATTTCTTCAAAAAACAATACTCTTTAGAGCAATTTGAAAGAGTGACTTGTCTTAATCATCTGTAAATTATACAGTTATACAATTCGTTAAATTAAATATTCAGGATTCTAAATAACTGCAATCCCTGCAAACTTTCATACCTCCTAAATTCTTCATTTGAAAGGCTTGAGGCAAGATAGTGCCGAACCGCACTTTCTTTAAACTGTTATTAGAAAGATGATTTACAAACAACCGGAACTTCCATTAGATAACAGTAACATATGTAACATAGGCAATAACAACATGTTATTGCCTATTAAAAAAAACTTTTTTTAACAATTTGAAAGAGTTATTCATCATGTGATCCAAGCTCTACGCTTGCAAATTATGCCGCATTACAGCTTTTTTTTTTAAAAAGTAAACATTCAAGACTCTAAAAACCTACCCTGCTTCGGGAATTTTTATATCAACAATTTCTTAGTATTTTCTAGCTCGGTATTTTACATGTTTCCAGAATTTCCACTAGGTATTAGCGCAATAAACAAAAACATCTTGCAATTCACGGTGTTTTTATTATAAAACTTTTTCAAAAAACGTGCTCCGCAGAAAATGTGGCTTATCATTGTAATATCTCAAAACCATTATTTATAAAATCAAACTTGCAAGATCTTAAATACCTACCCACCCTGCGAATCAATATAATTTGCGCATTAAAATAAATTATGCCATAAAGCAGGATAACTTATGTAACATCCTGGCATGCTCACGAATCCAACTATTATATAGTTGCCTACATTTTAAGTTAGGATAAAATTGCTACGTCTATTGATTAGCTTAGAAACCAGTTAATATGCTAAATTTGTTCTCTTGTTATGGAAAAGTTTTCCTTGTTTATGGCACACTTAATTGATACAATATACAAGTCGTAAGAGTCGTATTTTTACTTATTTTCATTACCTCCTCTCACTTTCAAGTATGTCATGACATTTGGCACTGATTGACTTGGATGTATGAGCCCACTCTCGGCGGTTAAAGAGCCTGCTCTGGATGTAGGTAAAGGTCCTACTTGACCTAGTCCCGATGACGATGGAACTGGAGGTTTTTCTGCCGGTCCAGGTCCAGCCGCTATAGCAGCTGCGAATTGTGGCGACTGCTTGTATTGTTTTTGGAGGATAGCTGTTGCTTGCTGGTGAAGTTCTTGTTGTTGTTTTTCTGGAAGGACTCTGGAAGGAGGTGCTTCATTGAATGGAGGCGTGGGAGGCGTTGTGGGTGTTGCTGAGGAAGATGAAGGAGGGGTTGGAGGTGGTGTCTCATCAGGAACTGCAATGGGGGCCATTTGTCCTGAATGAGCAGGCATGGGCAATTGCTGTGGGGCTGATTTCCTGAAAAAAAGACATTGTATATTGTTGTGAGAAACACCAGAAAGTGAATCACTAAAACAAATACTACAGCAAAAGTAGGAGAGGCAATCAAACGACTTGAGTCAGTTATCGATGTATGAGTTCGAAATCTAGGTCTGAAACAATATAGTTTATTCCTATTTTCGCCTTTTGATCGCAATAGTTCAGTTATAGTTATTTTGTATAGTTTATTGATTTTGGTATATTATATTATGCTAGCATAGTTTCTCTCAATTGCTTCGATTTCTTTTGCTTTTCTTGGAGCAGTAATGGGTATGGTTGTTTGGGGGAAATTTACCACCAACCGCTGAAACTGCTCTCGCACTGACGGCATGGTGATGCCTCCCTGACGAAGCCGCCATGCATGTCATCACCTTCCCTTTAATTTCTTTTTAGAATTTTTTCTTTTTGATAGTTAGGTTGTTATTTCATGTCGTACTTTTTAGAAAGAGATATTTAATATGTTATTTTGTGTTAATGTTCTTCAGTATCTATCTGTCTGCTTAATAATTATTATACATATAATTATGGCATTAATTGCATATATTGCATGTAAATTATGCATAAAATTATGCATATTATTATTACATATAATTATTGTAAGTGCTGCATAATAATTATTATAGAACTATTTATAAAATGGAAAATCATAATCTTCATTAAGTAGAATTTATAAATATCACCAATTTTTTGTTTCATTTTGATGGAGGCAAGATAGCGAGCTGGACGCGAAATAAAGATAATCACAGAAAATTGTAGGTAAAACTTGAAAAATAAGCTTGGATATATAGACAAGAAAAATTTTTGAGGTTAACACTTATGTAATAATGATATCAAAAAACGAAGTGTCATTTCTGTCTATGGTTTATTAAATTTAAACATATAGTCGGTGTATTAAATTTTTAATTTAAAATATAATTATCCTAAAGAGATACAAATCAGAAAAATTAATTTGGCATGAAGAAAAATGGAATGCAACAATTAGTTCTATAAAATGTGAGGAGGTTTTGTTTGTATATAAAGTTTATAAACGGCGATATGCAAGTAACAAGGTTAGTTTTTTGTTTTGAAATAATTTCTGACAACTCGTCTCTACCATCAACATTGATTGTATTACTCTATTCTTTCATTTTTGTTTTTTGAACACATCTTCACAATCAGAAAGTGCCCTATCTGTAATACGTCAATTGCTTTTTCTTTTTTTTTCAACATTTTAAATTTCGTTTTTCTGTTTTTTCTGGTGTTGTAGCATAATATAATAAAAAAATCATATAAATTTTATTCGTGTTCTACAATAACAAAACAAACACAAAACTCAAAAGCTACAAAATCTGATAGTATAGCTTTTAATTTTGCATTCTGACCATTGTTTAACTATAATTGCACTTACTTAAAAATAGCATTTCTTTTATTAATTGCACTTACTTTTGCAGTGTTGTTATACTCATTATTAGTAAGCATTTTATTAACTAGTGTCGTTTAGTGAATGTGGTATAACATGCCACTGTTTAAAATTTTATTTAATATATTCTTTTTATTTTTGGAAAGCATAATATGAGTGTAGATATTTGAGTAACAGTTAAAAAAAAAGACTAAAATTAACATTACTTCAACAGGTGTAAGAATTATCAAAACAACTTTCTTAAAATCCATGGTTCATGTTAAATAATAAAGTTTTTCAATTTTGCAGCAAATTTATGTGGTGCGAAATAGAATTAAAGTAGAGAAAAAACTCTTTCTCGGACTTTATTACTCAATACCATGGTTCAGCGATTAATTCTAAAGTTTTGGAATGACAAATTACATCTAGCCTCAAAATGACACAAAAAAATGGTTTACGCTTGACACTGGTCGTAACTATCTCCAGAAAAACTTTCACCGTTTCAAGTCCTATCCTACGTCTTTATGTCATATGTCTTTATAATCTGAGACGGGTCATAGAAGATGACCACGTCATTCCTTGCCGAGTATTATTCAAACGTTCTCTGTGGACCGCTACTTCGGGGCCTTTTTGCTTCGTAGTCTATCCATACGCTACTTTTCTTGATCTCTATGTTTTTTTCTCTCTCTATGTTTGTTTTTTAAATGATTTCTTGTATTTATTGCTGTAATTGTTTTTCAGTCTTACCAATAGATATAAAAGAAATACTATGGTTCAGTGTAAATGAAAATACATCCATTTTATCACCGTGTTAAGATTCGTAGAATATTTTGCTAAATCAGTATTGCGGCTCAATGTTAAGGCAGTTTTTAGAAGACTCCGTCGTAATATGAAATAATGATTTTTGGGGAATTTTATAACTGCTTTGAGTTTGAAACTGTTACTAATGATTGTTAGGTCAAGTTTAGCTTATCTAAAGACAGCGCTGCCTATGCTTGTTTTGAAAATGACGCAAAACGCCAATATGGGGAAAAGCCACTGTTTTGTTAAAATAAAAAGCATTTTGTTTTCTAATTTTTTAATATTTAAAAACTAACTCCAATGCTGCATTACCTGGGCTCATAAAAATTTGCAACTGAGAATAAGACAGTGATTTAAATAATTTTCATCTAGGAGAAAAAATGTCGCCAAATTTGCCATTTTTAAAAAAAGTTTAATAACTTTTAAAATATTTAAGTAATTTGTTTATTCTAAAGCTCAGACAATTCTTCACGACAAGACTATATACATAGCTTAAAATCATCGAATTGCTTTATGTGTAAGGCACTTAAACTATGGCTTTCTTATTTTCCTTGGTGAAAGAGCTTTAAGAAACAGCGTTAAACAGATTTCTCTCAGAATGATCTAGCTTTATTTGATTTTAACATTAATTACGAAAAAAAAATTATAGAGACCACTGGGTGTTTTACCTGCTCGGACTAGGTTTCGGCGAATCTGAGCTGCCGAGACTGCCCACCAGGGTGACAGTACTAGCTGTGGTACTGAGATTGGTGGGTGTGCTGGGGTTGCTGGACTGTGACGTCAAGGTGTCGGCGGAGTGTGAGGGCGCCACTTTCTTCCCAGGTATGTTCAGCTTACTTGGATCATCTGGAAGTGAGCTGGTCATCTCTAGAGCTGCTTTCTCCGACCTATTTTTAAGAAATAAAATGACAGGTTTGAATATGGTGGTTGCAGAGAACGTCATGCGTGGGTCAGGCAATCGGGTGTGAGATGTCACTTGCAGGTATCCAATTAAATCTGATTCGAATATTAATTCAACGCGATAATATACCCAAGCCTTAAAGCTATAACGTTAACACGAAATGCACCACAACCACGTAGTTAGACAAAATCATGTGGTTAGTTGAGAGTACTTTTCTTTTCGAATCTTTTTCAGTAGATATTGTTAAAAAAGATGTAATTGTACAAAAAATAATTAGACTAGGTATTATTTACAAATTGAACTCAGTAAATAGGAAAAGCAATGTTTTCTTAATAAAATATATAATTTATTGTCAAATGAGCCAGCCTCGGTTACACTGAGCCAATCAAATCAAAAAAGTTCAACTGTTAACTGATTATTTTTAGAACTTTTCTTTGACTTGCTAAGAAGAAAAGGGGAAAACACTGTTGAAAAATGTAACAATGCACGTTAAATTACAATTGTTTTCTTTTGCATCACTTTGAGTTTTTAAGTAGTTGTTTAAAAAAGGACAAAAGTGTGCAAAGATAACTAAAATATGTATTTTTCGGAAGTCTATTTCGATGAACACGAAAATAAAGTTTGATTGACCAAATGCATAGTTCAATGAAACAAGAGCTGGAAACGGCTGTGCTCCATCTGATTCAAATAAATAAATTCAAGATGATGTGTACTGAAGATAGTAAAATGAAAAGAAATTATGTCTTACCCTCTCCCCAGGAAAAAAAAAAGAAAAACACAGTAGTATTTAAATAGGGGAAAGTTTACTAGGACATATTCGAGCAGAACACTTATCTAAAGATAAATTGATCTTAGGAAGATATTGCAAAGGATAACAACCGTTCTATATGAAGGATTACTGATTTCATATAAATGTAAAAACTAATCAACCCTTTTCATATAAAAATTTTTTTCTTATTTTTTATAATAATAATCAAATACTTCGAAGTAGAAAAAAGCAAAAAATAATACTCCTTTTTTTTATGTAAAATACTTATTCTTATTGTTCTATGGTGAGGTACTCATAGTGGGGTAAAAGCAAAAACTAATGTACCTTTTTGGCTCCGGAGAAGGTTGTGTGATTGGTATGAGTGGTTCTTCAGCCGCTGGGGCTGGTTCTGGTGTTGGTGGTGGAGGAACTGGAACTGTCATCGGTTCAGGACTGGGGGATTTCGGGAGATGTTCCCTCATCCTCTTCATCGCCTGCTCCCGTAATTGTTCCTCTTCGACTGAAATATTAAGGAAAAACAAAGATTATTTATTTTCAAATAAAATATTACGAAGCCATATAATTTTATATTTTACAATTTTTGGAGCCAATGTGAAAAATATGAATTGAATCAAACTTGGGCAAATTTTTTTACATTTTAGTAGTACCTGTTAGAAATACGTTAAACCAGTACAAAGTAAAAAAAAAACGAATATATCAGTACAAGCTTATAGCATTTGCACACTATAAATATAAAATTATCTTTTTTTTAGATAAGTATGTAAAAGTGAGCTTTACTGTTTAAAAATAAAACCGTAAAACAGTAATGTATGATAATTAATCATTTAAACTAGTTTTGCTGCCTCCTATTTGATTCGAAATCATTATTTTCAAATTGACAATGATTAAAAGCGATTAAAAATAATCCATTAAGGAAAAGAGTGTGTTAAACTGCATGTTTGTTTGATTTCATGCTTTACTTCAAACTACAGAAATGGAGAAAAATATTTAAATAAAACATTTATAGTGGAATATCACAATCTTAAATACAATATGAAATATACTTTCTGATCCCCAATCGAGTAAGAAATCATAAAATGACAAAAAAATTTTTAATATTATTTAGTTACAGATGGATAAATATTCCGTGGTTTTTGCTTACATTTCCTGTGGCTCAGTCTCCAATGTTGCTGACTTCTCGCGGCAAGAATCTGCTGTGCCTGTTGCATCTGTGCTAAAGAATCTATATGATCTCTGGCCTCACTCTCAGACATTACGCTGGTAGTACTGATGCGCCGTGAGTAGTCGTAGTCCAATACCACAGTACCCAGATCACCTGGCAGACCTGGAGGACCTTCTTCCAAAGAGCTGAAAAAAGTATCAAAACCAATTAGATTTTGAAAGACTGTACAAACTAATAAATTATTTCAAACTTTTTTAGTTTAGTTTGATACCCATTCGGGTATTAAATGAAAAATACAATGCGTTATGAATTTTCTTATAAATCGTTTTGTAGTTTTCTAAAATTATGCGGATTGTTAACGTAAGAAACGTAAAAAAGAAAAAAAAAACTAACAAAAACTGCTTAATTTTTTTTAATTCATTCATTGTTATTCACTGAGCATTCATTATTAAATGCTCTAAACGGTAACGAAACACATATTATTGAATACTGAATGCCCTAAGAATCAAATGAATTTAATAAAATAATGGAATTGTGTATAGTTACCCCGTCGAATCCTGAAGTGAAGCACTGATTTGTCCTTCTGGTGCATAATGCACTTTCTTTAGAGCTTCGAGGACGGTGACTCCATCTGTGAACACTCTATACGTTAACAGGAATGTGTTCAGGAAATCAATGCTCAAGAAGCGGAGGTCCGTTAGCCGCTCGAATAGCCTCTCAGGGCTAGCGTATCGGATCTGTAACGGGAAACACAGCTTTAATTGCACGAGTAATGTACGCATATTATTTAAATCAGTTCTGCGTCTACCTCAGTCCTGCGTCCACCTGCATCCCAGACAACCCAAATGTTTTGGCGGGGACACTTTGATGGCGAGGAATATAATAGCTAACCGCACCTTAAGTAAACATCGCAGCGATAACAGTTGAGAGATGTCAGCAACATCGTTTATCATAAAGCTCAACAAGGTTTATAAATTATTGTCAAATAGACATTGAAAGCTTGGAAAAATTTTAAACTATGCTACGCTAGTCTACGAGCTATGAGGTTTGCAATAAGTTTATATAAACAACCCTTTTATATCGAGCTTGAATCTGCCTTAAAAAAACAAGGCTAGAAAATCTTTCTGAAATCAAGGATATATAATAATTTGCCAATCAAAATTTGAAAGAGTTCTTAAACTAAAGAAAAATTCAGTTTCTGCATGTTTATTTTAGATTTTATCAGTGAAATAAGGTTTATTGGCACAGGCTTTTATATATTTAAACATTTTAAAAGTGAAGGTTGTCCTAATCATTAAGTTTTCAATACAAATAAGATGTTGCATTTGAGCTAGAAGGAAAAAAAGGTTTGAGTAAAAGTGAAAAAAAAAAAAGCTTTTTTTCTTGCAAAAGCTTTTTTGCATGTCAATATTCAGTTTTCTAAGTTCATCTATCTACTAAGTTCAAAAAATAATTAATTATTCATTAATTTCTGTCAGATTGTCAGCTATCTGGGATGCTTTTAAAAACGAAATACAAATTCAAAAGGAATAGAACTTTTTTATTTTCCTGATTCAAACACTATAATGATCTTTCGAATCAGACGAGGAAGATAGTCGAAGTTTTACTGACGAATCAAGCTGATTTTTTTTATGGAGTTAAAGGTTTTGGTTATGAAATAATCTATGCAAAACTGTTGTCTGATTCGCTTTGGTTGCAGAGACATTAATGCTTAAAAATGTAAATTTGAAAAAAAGTAATTGCAAAGAAACTTAGAAATATCTCCAAATGTACAACACTGAATACAGATGGAAATATAATGTTTAAGATACTTGAAAAAAAACTAATCAACTTGTAAAAAAACTTTTAACTCAAACAATTTCTCGTTCGATTTTAATTTTATTTATACATTAAAATTATTAAAAAAAGTCTTGCAAAATTTAGAATTATTCAGGAATTTTTCACTTTCTAATCTTATTTTATGATAAATTGGTTTAAGGGGAGACCCCATCTTAAGATGGTAAAATACTAGCGTTTTTCTTGAAATTTTTTTAAGTAATAGAGACAATGCAAAAACTCCTTTTTGTATGCTATTTGGCTACAACTTAAGTCTTTTTTAAAAAAATTTTCTCTTACAAAATAATAAAAAATAAGTTGGTGGCAGCTCCGTGTGTGGCTGGTCACCAAAAAGTAGCACCTCACTGGCCTCATGGATTCAGAAGTCCTCAAGCATAGGAAAATATTTTGCTTAGATTTTCTGAGACGTAAAGGCATTATCTAAAAATTAGTTTAGCAGTTTTTTGACATTCGCAAAATTACCAAAATGGCGGCAACTTAAGAAAAAGTTAAGTTTTTCATTAAAACAATATTCATTAAAATACTAATATAAAATCAAAATAAAAATATATCAAAATTATTCTATGCTACTTTCTAAAGAATATATTTTTACGTAATTCAAAATAAAGAACAGCTTATTTCGTTGTATAGATCATGAGAAAAACGTTAGGCCAGGTCAAAAAACAGCGTTTTGAGAAAAACGCGTTTAAAGTTTTGACTTATGATAGGGGAAAACGTTTAATTTCATATATATAATGGTCGATAAATGAATTGCCTACAATAAATTTCTATATACAGTCAACAGAATGGATGAGACACAAAAAGAATGTCACCCCTCCTAATTCGGCCGAGCGGGCCTTTCTACCTGCTTAGCGACGACTCTCTATTTTCCTGTATAACTTCCAAACGGAGTTAGGTACCGAGAAATCGTTTTAGACAGACATTAGGAAGGGTACAAAGATTCGAAAAATGCAATAAAATGTTTTTCGAATTTTTGAAATATTCTGGGTGGGGTCCCCCCTTAAATGTATCCTTTTTAAAACGCGAATATGAAAGTTTCCAAAGGCTGTTTTTTTAAGGCTCCGTCGTAATACGAAATGTTGCCTTCTTAACTAATAATATGCTATTTTTATAACTGCTGTGAGTTAGCAACTGTTACTCATAACTGTTAGGTCAAGTTTAACTTATCTAAAGCCAGCGTTGTCTACACTTAATATGAAAATGGCGGGAAACGTTAATATGGGGAAAAGGCTTAGTTTTGTGAAAATGAAAAGCTTTTGTATTCTAATTTTTTAATATTTAAAAACTTACTAAAATGCTGCATAATCTGGGCTCATAAGAATTTGAAAAAACTGAGAATAAGACAGTGATTTTGATACTCTTAATCTAGGTGAAAAAATATCACCAAATTGGCGATTTTAAAATTTTTTTAATAATTTTTAAAATATTTAAGTCATTTGTCTCTTCTGAAGCTCAGATAATTTTTCTCGGCAAGATTATATATGTAGTTAAAAGTCGTCATATTGCTTCAAGTGTAAGGCACTTAAACTATATATTTTTTATTATTTTCTTTGGCGACAGAGCCTCGAAAAACAGTGTTAAAGTTAACGCCTTCGTCTGCCGAAAAACTCCCTGACTGACGAATAAATCTGCGGCATAAATTAAGCTTAGAGACGTTTTCATTGTAAGAATTGCAGTTTTTGATAACTTAATAATAGCTCCTAAATGAGCAGAATAAGATTTATACATAGTTTTAGAACTTAAAAATCTATCTGCAAAAACTGCTGCCAATTTTTTTAAAGAAATTTCGGATTGCTTGTTAATGACATATTTGTTTAATCTTGTTAAATTGTTTACAAATATAGAAGAATATTGCAATTTATCTATAACAAAATCTGTTAGCTTCGCTTAGAGGAAAAACAAATTTTAAGTTATTTAGAATTAATCAATTTTCGAAGTAAATTAAATATAAACAAACTAATCATAGAGTAGAATTGAAATACTAACGTTTACAGTGCATTAACTTATATTTTAAAATATTAAGAAACACTATGTCGAAAACAAATTTTAAATCATATTAGTATTGAAGTATACAGGAGATATTAGTTTTGAAGCATGCAGACAGAATTATCTGGTAGTAATTTAGCTCACAGGAGTATACAGAAAAAAATATGTAGTTCAATATGCAAAAACACTCAAGAATAATAATTATACAACAATTTAGTTTAGCACAGCCTTAAATGTGCAGTGTAACATTGAAGTTATCATCATTGACATAACAGCCCACGCTGGGCCTTGGCCTTCTTTATAACATTTCTTCATGGAGGTTGTAACCATAATGATAAGTATACAGAACTCACTAGATCTTCTATCAAATCATTATACCTGAAGATCTCAAGAATTTTAGGAGTAATTATTTAAGTAATAGAAAACGTTTTTTAACCTGTGGTAATTTACAGGAATTCAAAGTTCGACTAAAACGAATGTCTACATCATCCTTGAACAATCTTGGATCATTCCTAAATAAAAACAAAAGAAATGCATTAAGCCCTTAAATTGTTTAAAGACTATATCGCTGGTTCAAAGTTAAAACGACATTTCTGCTTTCACTTCTCAAGTTATTTGAATGAGAAGTGAGTGCAGAAGTGTCGTTTTAACTTTGAACTAGCGATATATTGTCAAAATATCAATTGAAAATACATTATTAAGTATGTATATACACAAGGGTTGGACTAAATTATAGAAACTCTTCTGTACTAATACATTTTTTCATATTACTCCAGAAAAAATAAGTGAATCATTTAAGAATTTCAGAAGTTTTTAGGTCATGCGATTTCCCATACACATCAGTGAAGTTAAAAGCTTTTAGAGGTTTAATTGACCGACAATAAATTATAAACTCAAAATATTATTTTCGAACACCCTATACCAAAACATCTAGCTATAGATTTGAAACTTGTGACAGTTTGTTTGATTATTAAATGCAATAATTACGCGAAATTTCGTAAACATAGCTTAAATATTTATGGAAATGTGGACATTTTTATAAAAAAATAATTTTTTTGTCTTATGTTTTTTTTGCTATAATTTTAAAAATATTTAATAAAATTGAACAAAACTTTTGGAGCAATTTAAAGTTAATTGCAAAATTATTGTTGTAAAATTTGAGAAAATTTCGTTTAAAGCTGTGCAAGGTATGAGTTATTAAAGGGGCTCTTTTATACAGCGCATGCGCAGGAAAAAATTTAATATTTTTTTCTTGAATTTGTAGTGAATCGTGTTTGCAACTAATAAAGGAAGTCCGATTTGAATACTTTAAAAATTTAAGAAGTTTCAAGCAATTTTCTATATAGTTTTCGTACTTTTTAAAAAAAGAACTCAAAATGATAAGGACTTTTCCACAAATTTCATTTTGTATTATTAAAATGAATTCCAAAAATGACACTGTCATTGTTGGAAATCATCCTCCATGACAGTATCTTTTCTCTCGCCCGTTTTCTTTCCGTATTAAATCACTTTTCGGTGTATGAACCTTTATTGTAAGGTATCATCATTTGTTATTAAATTCTGTCTTCTTCTTCTTAGGCACTACGGCTGGTTATGGGCTCAGGCATTCATAATGTTACATAAAAAATACCAAGATTAAAAAGAAATTTTTTTTATGAAAATGTCCATTTTTTCATAAATATTTAAGCTAAGCTTATGGAATTTTGTGTAATTATTGCATGTAACAACCAAAATAACTGTCATAAGTTACAAATTATTTTTTCGCGTAGGGTGTCTACAAACATTATTTTCCATTTTTAATTTATTACCGATCTCTTAAAATTCTAAAAGCTTTATTCATTAAAATGTATGAGAAATTGCATGAACTGAAAACTTCTGCAGTTATAAAATGATTATCTTATTATTTATAGAGAAATATGAAAAAAAGTATTAGTTTAGAAGTGTTTCCATTATTTTGCCCACCCCCTGTACATATATTAAAAACAGTAATGTTATTGGCATTAATTGTTTTTGTAATACAAAATAACAGTTTGTGTTTGTTCTAATTATTGTTCCACTTATTTTATATTAATTTTATAAGAAAACAGTTTTATAAAGTAGTGTTAACAGAATTGAGTATTATTTTTATTATATAATTAGCGTTTTGATTTTTTTATCGAAATAATTTAATATGGATGCATTTTTTTTTAGTTTTGAAAGTGCAATATACATCTTATGTACAGTAGCAATTTATCGGTGGAAAAAATTCGTTAAGAAAAGTATGCTGTTATAAATTCTATGAAATAGAAGCAAATTTTTGATTCTGCTTTTTTTATAACAAAAGGTGTCTAATTGGAAAAAAAAATTTCCCATAAAACACAAATTATTACAGTTTAATACTCTGTAACCCGAAATGCTATAAAAATATCGTACAGATTAATAATTTGTTTCAAAAATTCGGTTAGTAATAAAAACGTTTGTTGTAATACTTGAATATTACTTCAGAGTTTTTGTTTTAAACTTCCTTGAAAGTTTTTTCAGCAAATAGCAACAAATTTGCTCTAAAATTTTAACATTTTCGTTCAAAATAATAACATTACATACAATAATAACATTACATTGAAAATTCCTGCAGTTATTAGGTTTTAACTATATCACTGATTTTATACATCTGTACACTTTTCGAGTTACAAACTATTTTACAATAATAACTTATTTAGAAATAGTTGCAGCAATAGTTGTATCAAATCAAATTTTTAAATGTTAAGTATATGAAAAAAAATGTATCAATTAAATACAATAGTATTAAGTTTTTCCACAAGGATCAAATACCTTGAAACAAAATAGCTGGTAGAACATGGTGTAAAATGTAATAATCCATTTGTAGGGAAAATTAACATATAAAATTAATAAATGGACAGAATTAAATATTTTCAGCCAGTTTGTATCAAATTAAACATAATGCACATATAGAATACTGTAATTGATGAAATGAATTAAAAGTAATAACGTTAACTTGTAATTAAATTAACATCCGATATTAAAAGAATCACAGACAATAGAGCAGTTGTACGTAAATTTCAGAAGAGATTAATTTTGCTTAGAAAAAGTCTCGCAGTATATATTTATAATACAATAAAAACACATTTTTTTTCACAATGTATTTAACATATTTGACATATATTTCATTAAAAATATATTTTTTTTACTAAATCATTTATTTTTATTGTCTGTAGTAACTTTAGAATTTGACAATTCAATATTTGACAGAAATAAAACAAGAACATTTTATTGCGTGTTTTATTCTTAAATTAAACTAAATATTGACCTTAGTTTAGTTTTAAATTTAAAAAAAGAAAAACAAGAGTCAACAAACTCATCACAAGTTCAAAGGGGAAATTTTTACGCACGATAAATTCGAACAAAAAAAGCCGGAGTGGCTGCAAGCTCCGAGATGTGCAGGATCTCCATACACACGTGGACCTAGACCATGCGCAGAAAGGGCCTTTTTCCCAGACGCAAACGATCGAACGATGCTTTTCATCGTTGCTCTTACGACAGTCCCTCTAGTCCACTCTACTACGTTAGTAAAACAGATAATGTAACATCCGTTGCAATACCGGCCATTTTATAAGGCGATTCATGGTGACATATGGCACATTATGAGTGTCGAAAAATAAAATCTTAATTAATCATGCTTTTTGGTCGCATCTAAGATTGATTTTATACTATAACAACAAATGTATGGCTTTAATTTTATGACTCATTTCGTTGACCACTGAGTCATTTCTCAAAATTTCTTTATCTATTGTATCTATGTAAGATAAAAAAAAAGTTATGCCTTCTATGCCAAAAGTAGATTATGTATTTAAAGAAATATTCGATATTCTTAAAGGTAATTCGCTTAAATGTACGTTATATTGTTACTGAAAAAGAAATAATCTGCAAATTTCATTTACAGTTCGTGTCCATTTTAAATAAGTGGTAAAACTCACAAGCCACCATTTTTTTAAGTTGACGTTCAATACAAAATTTGAAACCGAAAAAATTGCTTCAATAATTACTTTTTTTTAAACTACGCATAATAAACGCGAATACGATTAAAGTTATCTAAATATTTAAACATAAATGCAAATTTAATAAGAGCAATTTCAATTGTATGATTATAAAAAATTCTAAAGAATTTTAAGCTAAAAGAAAGACGCCGACTCTTTAATTCTATACAGTTTTATCTATTAGTTAAAAACGAAGTAATAGACAAAAGTACTACTTTTAAACTATTAACCTACCTAATAAAAGAATGTAATACAGAATGATATGATATCATTTACATGTGGGCGTTATCATCAAGGATAAAAATAGCCAGCTAAATTAATTGAAAATGTTAATAGGCTATGCTTTATATCTGGCATCATTTTGTGTTAGTTATAATGAATCAGGTATGTTAAACACGGTATAGATTGACACATAGGAAAATCAAATTATATAAAATTTATGTGTGATATAGTAAAGAAATGTTGAAAAATATGCAAAACAAGCACACAATTTTAATAATTATTCTGATTCAAAATATGCTAAGTGTGATGGCAAAAAATAAAAAATTAGGTGTACGCTTTGCACACTTTTACTTTTTCATCTGTCTTTATAAGCAAAGCACATTTCATTTTCATTTCACAATGATAACTCAAAACTTCTTTATAAACTCATAAAATATTATGTGCAATAACTTTTAATGCACCAAAATACATTTTTTGAACAAACTATAAAGAAAAATCATCAAGCAGATTTTTACATAAAATAAAAAAAATTTATTTCCTTTAAATCATTTGAATTTTGTTGTTAAGTATTAGAAGTAACACTATCAGATTAGAGTCTATTCCTTTTAGGGTGAAATTCATTCCCCATCAAAACAAAATTTCTGACAATTTTAAGAAACTCTTTACCTATAGGGTAAAGTGACCAGATTTATCAGCACCCTTAAAAAATTATGCTAACTGAGGACACCTACATATTAATTTACGTGTGAAACAAAGTTTGTTTTAATTGAAAACTACTAATCAGATGCAAAGCCATCTTTAACAAATTTGATTTCATTCTTAAGGAGTTTTGAAATATCATATAATATTTTGCATGTGAACACTTGCAAAATGAATAAGTACACGAATAGTAAAGTTTGTTTATTTTTTTACTGAAACTATTTTGAAACTATTTTTCATCTGTTAGTTTCAGCATGGAATTTTTTGTCTTTCGTTGTTACTTTCGCTTTTCCATTGTGCGCTCTGTAAGTCAAAATTATCTTGTTTAAAAAACAAACAAGATAATTTCTAATTTTTTCGATATTTTACTGCATATATATAAAAAATTATAAGATTTCAAAAAAATGCGATTTCATTTTATTAAAAAATTTGAGGACATTTTCTGTAATCAGGCAGTTTGAAAGTTTTTGCGAGTAATTAATGGAATTTGAGGATTGTGCTCAAGATTTGAGAACGTTTCGCTAACTTACCATAGGGTGATATATCTTGGTCTTTCTATTTAGCCTTATGTGTCGAAAGTGTTCTGTCCTTGCTTCTTCTATTTTTAGATGTTTTTTTTTCTAAATTGGTTTCTTTAAATGGAATTGTTCCTAAATGTTCTCAAAATATATGTCAAAAAATAGACTAAGCACTCATTAATCGAGCTTTTAATTTGTATTTTACAACAAATTGCTTTAAAAAACTTTCTAGATCGATTTTGTTACATGCATTGCAATGTAAATGTTATTTGAAGATTAATATTTTGTCTAAAGCATTATCTATCCCATAACTTAACTATTTATCATTTTTAGAAGGAAAACAGAATTCTAAAATAATAATTTAAAATTCTCCTTTATCCTTAGAAAAAGAAGAATGAAATTACAAGTTGTTTCGATATAGTTGAAAATGTTTTCTTCCCCAATTTCTTAGAAGTACCTAAGAAAACTAAAGTTTTGAAATTAAAGACGCATTCTAATATAATTTCTTTTTAAATAAGTAATTTTTAAAAATATTTAGTTTAAATAGATGTGGGGCAAACAGAGGAGGAAATATATAAATTTTTTCTCAAATTATTAATTTTAATATCATTAATTAGTGCAGGACCAGATATAAAGAAAGTTCTTTTAGAAATAAATAAGAATAGTGTTTTTTATTACTCGATTTCATTGAAAATAATAATTTTGACACTTTAATACATGATAAATTCGATTAAAAAAATTTAGGTGATCTTCTCATATAAGTTATTACTTGATTACATTGGAAGCAAACATTTTAACTCTTCAATACATGATAATTTACATTAAACAATTTATGTAAACTATTTATTTACCTTTTTCTAGACTTCATTGGAAACAATTATTCTGACTCTTCAGAAATTTAGGGGAGATCTTTAGTTACTTATTATTCGAAATAATTGGAAACATGCATTTTGACTCTCTATTATTTGATAAATTTTGTTAAAAGTTTAGATGAGATTTTTATTTACTTATTACCCATCTTCATTGGAAACAATCACTTCAATTTTTTATTACGTGATGAATTGTAGTAAAAGTATTTCGGTGAGAATTTTATTTGCTGACTACTCAATTTACAATTGAAACAAACATTTTGATTCTTCATTACATGATAAATTGTATTAAAAATGTTTGGATGAGCATTTTATTTGCTTATTAATCGATTTCATTGAAAACAAAAATTTTGACTCTTTACTTCGTTATAAATTGTATTTAAAAATTTAGATGAGCTTTTTATTTATTCATTACTCGATTACATTTGAAACAAGCATTTTGACTCCTCATTACGTGATAAATTGTATTAAAAATTTAGATGAGCTTTTTATTTATTCATTACTCGATTACATTTGGAACAAGCATTTTGACTCCTCATTACATGATAAATTGTATTAAAAATTTAGATGAGCATTTTATTTGTTTATTACTCGATTACATTTTAAACAAGCAATTTGACTCTTCATTACATGATAAATTGTATTAAAAAATTTAGATGAGCTTTTAATTTATTCATTACTCGATTACATTTGAAACAAGTAATTCGACTCCTCATTAGATGTAAATTGTAATGAAAATTTAGATGAGCATTAGCTGGTTTGAATTTTAACTCTTTTTAAGAGATGTCCAAGATATCGTCAAAATCAATATTTAATCAAAATCGTTTTATGTTATTTAATATCAATGTTTATTATTAATATTATTATTTGCTATTTGTTATTACGATGTATTATTTGATATCAATGGAAGCCCCTTAATAGTTATTTGGCGAGCAAATTAAATTTATTTTAATTAAGTATTATCATTTAAAGAAAATTGTGAGTTCAATTTAAAAAAAAAACGTCTATGGAAAACTTAAATGACTGGATAAACTATAAAATTTATTAAGGAATCACCATATGGGGTGGGGATTATTACAATAATATTAGCTGTTTAATCACAATACAAAACATATTTATTAAAATGTTTTCAAACAGCAATGCAATCATCTTCAATCTCAGTTCAAAATTATCTCAGTATAAATATTTATTGCTTCATGGTATTTGCTCGTAAAATACTAATTAATTAAGCAAAAATTCTGTTCTTCGTTAAACAAGAGTATTATATTACAGTCTTAGAGCAACCGATAGTATTTCCTTATAAGGAAATTTCGCACGAAAACTTTTCATTTTAGGCCCTAAACGATACAATATATTACCTCCACTAATAAAATCAGAATCCTCTATTTTAAATTACGAGAAATTATTAAAAGCATTTAGTTTTACAATTGGTGGCATAAAATTTTTTATTTGTTCTAATTTATTTGCTTTTATTTGTCCTAATATCCTAATTTTTTTGAAGAGCAGCTTATATCCACTACATTTTTTACTATATAATATTTTCATAATTTAAATGTTTTCCTTGTGCTCAATTTTTTGGGATAAATCTTTTTAGCTGCCTGTAGGGGGATACTCATTGTTAGTACAAATCTAGATTTTTTTTGTTTTTACTTACTTCATGGGTTTATTAATGTGTTTTTTTTATTTAATTTGATTCTACGAAATAATTAATTTTTGCAAGTATTTTTTGGATGTTATATATAAAAAAATTATTATAATTATTATCACGTTGATATTCAGATAAAAATACTTAGAATATTTTAATGAAGTGTGAAAAATATTTGTTGATCAACTTTCAGTTGGTTATCGAAATATTTTTCCTTTTAGAATTTACGTTTATGTATAAAAAACGTAGCTATTATTTAAAAAAAAATGATAGAAACATATTTGTTTGCTTCAGATGAATTTAAAAATACAGCAAGCAGATTATTTTTAGTTATGAGGGCAAAAATTTCATTAAATTCCTCTTGAAACATCTTAATATTCTTTTGAAGAGGGCATTAAAAATCATCTACAAAAATTTTCTTTTTCGCATAAGGATCTCGCGTTAAAAGTATTTATGTCCAAAAATTTACCAGAGTGAATAAGGTAAATTGCATGTACTTTTTTTTTAAAGAAATGCAGCAGCCTTAGAATATCAGACGAGCATTGTTTAAATTATAAAATTTCAAAAATCAAAATTTTGTGTTAGTATTTAGGTTCGAAAACTTAGTAGTCAACTTAAATTCCAGGTGAATTTTAATAATAATATAGCAATTTAAATTACATCTATGTTTTGAATTAATTAGCCTGAACTAATTAAAATTTGCAAAAGGTATTTACGTGGAACATTTATCGTATTGGATAGTTGGAATTCCATTTACCTTTCCTTAAGAAATATCGAAACTTAAATAAGGTGATGGGTACTCTTTGAATAATTCAAATTGAATTGTTGAATACCGCGATGAAGATATTTATGTACGAAAAGCTATCTGTTTCAATAAGTTAAATCCCTTACCTTTCTTATGTAATATATAAACGTAATATATCAACTTAAATTTGGTATAATGATTTCTTTTAATTATTTAAATAAATTTATTGACTTTTGCGTTATAAAATATTTACTTATGGAAACTAGTAGAATTGGACAATTAAAATTCCAGGTGCAACTTTAAGTATCGTATCAAGCATTCTCTGAATTAATTACATTGAATTATTTGAATTTTGTGCTAGAACAAGCACAGAAACTAGTTAAATTCAAGGTACCATTTTTTAAGTAACATAGCAACTTAAGGTAGGTACAACTATTTTTTGAATTATTTAATTCGAGAATAAACTTAAAAGTTGTTTACACTAGGTAAATTCAAACAAAATTATAAAATAAGTATGAAAATCGTTATTTACGATAAATAAACAAAGAACATTATCATTAAATTAAACAAAGTGAATTTTTTCAGAACGAAAAGGCTCCAAGAGAGTAACTGTTAAAGAATGGATCAGGATTAAGATGTATCTTTGAGAAAATCTGAAAAATATTCGAAATTTTTAAAAGTAATTATATAAGTAAACACTATGTACACTGTAAAAAATTTCGGAACAAATTGCGGTATAAGATATTGGCACTTTAGGCACATCATCAGTAAAATCCATTTTACAATAAAATTAATTTTCATCGTAAAATATTATACCACAAATTTTGCAGTAAAATATATTTAATTAGAAGGATTTAAGGGTTACCCGGATTCAAATACCAGCGAAAAAAATTTTGCACCCGGTTCTCACTGACCACAGTGCTGACGTAAAATATCCTCAGTGGAAGACGGGTCATGGGTTTCAGTCCCCCTGCCATCAGACTGACCATGGAAAGTTTTCGTGGTTTTCTTCTCCGTGTAACGCAAATGCGGGTTTGTTCCTTCAAAAAGTCCTCCACGTAGGCAAATTTCTCCCAATACTTGATTCAGGAGTTCCCTTGTCTTATGGATTGGTAGTACCGGTATCTTTTGTTTTCCGTATTTTTGATTCGGAGTATTTTGAGTATATAAAATGCATCAATATCATAACTTAATCAGTTGTTAATTTGAGAATAATTATTTTTATTGCACTATAAAGAAACAGAAAATTGAAATAGTTCTCACCGAATGGAGTGAGGCATGGTCACAGATGATGAGTCACTCATTGTTCCATGGAAAAGGTCATTAAAATGGACATTGTCAATACAC
This sequence comes from Parasteatoda tepidariorum, assembly GCF_043381705.1. Classification (NCBI taxonomy): domain Eukaryota; kingdom Metazoa; phylum Arthropoda; class Arachnida; order Araneae; family Theridiidae; genus Parasteatoda; species Parasteatoda tepidariorum. Next base: position 63,956,168 of record NC_092211.1, on the reverse strand, counting down.
TAGATAAACACAACATTTAATTAAATAACTTTTCAGCATAGTGGTGAGATATATATATATATATATATATAAATTGTATTAAAAATNAACACCAAAATACTGTAGAAAAAACCCCATATTTACACTTGAATTTAAGTGAATAGGGTCTACAAAAAGAAACCAAAGACATTTAAGCACTTCAAAAATTCATATACAATTACCATATTCTATAGTAATGATATTTCTGTTGAAAAAAATCACAATTCTGGATGATAAAGCCAAGCTATATGGTTGCGTAATTATTCGTTTATAATTCTTCCGTTCGTAAAGATTTATCAGAAATTTTGGTTTTCAAAATTCCAATTTTTTTTATCACACATTTAGCGAAAAATAAAAAGCTAAAGAGTAACTTTAATTGAATAAATGGCTTTTACGCCATTCTTTAAGTTATCGGGACGAAATTACTAAATTTTGTTAAATTTACAAAATTCTTTTTTGCATTATTATGAAGCCTATTTCATTGTTAATTTTATCCAAAGTCATTACCAAAGCGTAGTACGTACTACTTACGTGCAATACTTACTACATACAGTGTAGTATCGTAAGTTCGCTATCGTAAATGCTTCTTATTTTTTTTTATTATGCTTTTATCTATTTTTTGTAATTATTTGTATATAGTGGTGGTCCAACTCATTTATAATTATTATTATAATTAAAAACGTTTAATGGTTTAAAAAGTAAGCAATCAGTGTGTAAGTATAAATGGTCAGAAATAAATTGGTCCAAAAATTGCTTAAGTACCAAAATTTTGTACAAAAAATTAGGTCAACAGCCCAAATTACTAAGCCTTACCTGTTCACAATACAACAGGGGAATATTTTACCGGCGCAACAGGAGTAAATAGAGTTAAACACTGCTCTAGATCTTAACGATACAATAAATAAATAAATAGTGCTATGGAAATTCAGCATAAATTAAATTCCATCATTTTTCAATATGAAATTTTTAATGAAAAATTTGGAGTATTTATCATAAATATTGTAAAAATTTCAAGAAAATAACAGCTTAAATGCTGCGCTAAAAGTAAAAAAAACATCAGTCAAATATTATACTATTAATAAATACTACGTTTTAAAACATATATATATATATTTGAAAATTTTTTATTTGCATTAAATTCCTAATCATATAATATTCCTATATCGTTTATAATTCCTAATCATATAATATTCCTATATCATCTATAATTCCCAATCATATAATACTCCTATATCAGTTTTCCTATTTCATTTTCTTCATTTTGTAATAAGGAAGAACAATATTGTTTTATAGTAAAGTTCGTGGGTAATTAATTTAATATGCTGATATATTTCGCATCAAATTTACTTCTCTTGTACTCAATTTGATGCACACGCAGTGATAAACAATTATCTCTGTTATCAAACATATTTCAGCAATGCAGTTTACTTATACGAAATAAAAAATAAATTTAAACTGTTACTAAAATAATGTACTATAATAAAATAATATATTTCAAAGAAGTATTTTGCTAGAAAAATATCTGCATTAAATTATAATTTTCTAGCAGTATTGTATAGTTTAATCTGTAATAAAAGATAAAAAGATTATTTTACATTAAAGTAAATGGGCAATTAATTTATATGCTGATCAATTTCATATCCAACTGAATAATAAGACAACAAAGTTAAAAAAATCATCCGCACTAAACTATAACCTTCTAACATTGTATAATTTATATTGTAATAAAGGAGAAATATTGTTGTACAGTAAAGTAGATATGCAATTAATTTATATGCTGATATATTTCACATCAAACTGAATTTAAACAGTAAAATTATTTCATTTCATCGTGTGTGTATCGTAATAAATGATTGTTTTGGTTGTCTAATTTAGTTTAGTGTTTCAAAACTACTAACTCTAAACATATCAACACTTAATCTATACCTATTTCTACCATAGCAAAGTAAAATACCGGACTTTATGTTTCGTGATTGAGTGCATGAAATATGGATGTTAGGAAGGAAATTAAGCAAAAAAAATTATTGTAATTAAGCAAATTGTATATTTCCAATTTTCATGAATTACAGACACAAAGAATTGGAATTTTTAATTCAGTGCTCAACGCATTTTTTACATATACAGGGTGTTGTACATTTTCCCCAAGCATATTTCTTCCAATTATTATTATTCCTATAATTCTTATAATTATTCTTATAATTATAAGAATATAAAAGAATTATTAGAATTATAATTCTTGTAATTATTCTTCTGTATAATTAATATTATTCTAAGAACTAATGCTGTCTTGATTGTTTCGGCATTTTTCTGGGTAAAAACTATCAGTTAGTTAGAAATGAAGCAAAGCTATCAAAATAAAATATAATCTACTTACAAAAACATTTAGTTTTGTCACTTTTCCTTACACAAAAATGTCAATCTAAAATTTTAGGCACTTTCTAGAAATTTGAATTCGCAGTTATTCTGATTGAACTAACTATTCAACAGTCTTAGCAGAAATGTGCAACTAATATGGAATGCAATGTTATTGAGCACGCATTACATCGTAATTTCTGATCCGATAACCTTATAAAGCAATAAATTGTTCTCCCGGTCAAATGACCGGTTGTGGTAGAAATAGGTATACGACAAGTATTATTGGAAAGAAACAAAATACAAACAAAATTATAATAGAATATTAACTGTATGCAATTGTTAGAAAAGGTCATGAAGTCAAATGTGCAAAAACGATAAGATGATAAGCGTTTTTTCTTTCTTAAACGGTCATTTGATCGGTTATGGTATATTTAGTGTTAAAGAGCATGAAAATTAAATTTAAAGTCGAATAATATATTACAATGAAATATTTTATTTAATCTCCTGGATATTTCGTTAAAATTTATTTACAATACATTATAATTTTCTAGAAGCAATTTATAGTTTATAATGTAATAAAGGGGCGGGGAAATAGTATACCTGTTATTAATTTAACATAGATATGTTTCGCATCAAATTGAATGTAAGACATTTATAATTATTTCATTGTACCATGCGTATGCAGCGATAAATGATTATTTTAGTTATCAGATAGGTTTTAGAAATTCAGCACAATCATTCAGCTTTAAGCAAAATGCGACTAAAGAGCAAAACAATATACTGAAATAAAATATTAAATATTAAATTGTAAATAGTTCTTTAGAAAAAAATATGATCAGAATTAAGTTATAATTTTCCAGAAGTGATTTTAGCTTACATAGTAAATAGAAAGAAAAATACAGTTTTACAGTAATGTGTAAATTGTAAATAGTTCCCCAGAAAAAAATATTATCAGTATTAAGTTATAGTTTTCTAGAAGTGATTTTAGCTTACATTGTAAATAGAACGAAAAATACAGTTTTACAGTGGTATGTAATTAATTTAACATGATGATAACATATGATTGAAGACAAGGCAACTAAACTGTAATATGCAGTGATAAATCATGATCTTTGCTATCAATTATATTTAAGTAATTCAGCACACTTGTGCAACATGAAAAATAAATTCGGCACTGTTAATCAAATAATGTACTACATTGAAATACTATATTATAATCAAAGATAGTTTGTAAGAAGAATATTTTCTGCAATAAAAAAATTAGTAGAATTATTTAATTTATAGTGTAATAAAGAATTATAATATTGGTTTACAGTAACGTGAAATTACTTTAATATGATGATTATTTTGCATCAAATTGAATAAAAGACAACAAAACAATCTATTATGTATATACAATAATAAATGATTATCTTCGATATCAAATGGTTTTTAGTAATTCAGCACACACTTGTCAAAGATCAGTTCAACAATTTGTTTTTAATTCGGCAATAGATTAAATAATTAATTTTCATCGATGCAAAAATATTTAATTGCAAATTTTCTGATGCTAATCAATATCACTTGCATAAATACACAAAAAACCAAATTAGCATGAACAATATATGTTAAAATACTTATAAAAATCAACTGACAAATAAATTTTCTTTATAATCACCTAAAAGCAGATCATACATCTGAAAAATTAGACATTTTGGTAATGATATTTATTATATCAATAGGCAAAGAGCACAATAAGCCCCGTGCAATTGTTGCTGCAAGTTGCAACTCATGCATCGAAACTCCTTAAATGTTGCTCCTCACAGAGCTTGAGTTAATATTCACTGCATCAGCATCATTATAAAGGAAAAGCAACATTTACACAGAATGCACGGATTTTATTTTAATAACGGAATATATCCGGTTTATTCCGTTAAGCGAATGTTGACAATCATTCGCATTCATCTATGAGCAATTATCAGGTGATCATGACTGATGATTAAAAACTTACCTGGCTGATGTCGCTGGTCCAGGCGGCTTTTTCTTGCATGCTGGGGGCAACTAGATGGATAGTCGCCTGGCTTCCATTCTTGAAGTCGACCACGATCTTGAAGTCAAGACCGCCATAGTCTTTTTGCGTGCTGTTGGCGCTAGATGTCGCTGCACTCGCCTCGCTGAAACCACTCGACTGACTTGAAGCAGAGCTGATCGAACCTAGCAACGAGATGGGTTTCGGTTAATGCTGGGTAGCAAAATGAGCGTTGTGCGCATTTACTCGGCTCACGCACTCACACATACACACATGGCCAGCGCTTCTCTGACCTATGCCTTTCCGAGTAGAAATTGTATTCGACGAGAGTGAAATGTTAGACTCGGGATTCGGGATAATTCTTTTGTTTATGGTATTAGGATGGATTCGCTTTCATGTCCTTTCTTACCAAGATTTAAATTTGAAATTACATTTTTCAACCAGATGCAGTTAAGACTTCGAACAAGGAATTTAAAATACTCGTATTTATAAAAGAAGGTTTTCGTTCTCTGACCTATTGTTTCCGGGAACAGAATAGAACGATTTTATTCATGATTTTAAAAGTTTTATTTTTAACATTTTATAGAGCAATTTAATGTTTTAAATTCATATTTTGAACAATAAGATTTTAATAAAATGTCAGTAGGTGTTTGGAATCTTATATTTAAGAAAATGCTGTAGCACAAACAAATAAATTTAGCAGTGGAAAGTGTCTTAGTGTATTAAAACTGCTGTGAATATTTACTAAAAATTCGCTTTCATGTGCTTTCTTACCAAGATTTAAATTTGAAATTACATTTCTGAACTAGATACAGTTAAAACTTTGAACAAGGAATTTAAAATTCTCGTATTTATAAAAGAAGGTCTTCGTTCTCTGACCTATTGTTTCCGGGAACAGAATAGAACGATTTTATTCATGATTTTAAAAGTTTCATTATTTTAAAAGTTTCATTCTTATTTTATCGAGCAATTTATGTTTTAAATTCTTATTTTGAACAATAAGATTTTTATAAAATGGTAGTAAATGTTTGGAATCTTATATTTGGGAAAATACTGCAGCAGAAACAAATAAATTTAGCAGTGGAAAGTGTCTGAGTGTGTTAAAAACGCTGTGAATATTTACTGAAAATTGTTATATTTTTCTAAAAAAATGGTTTAAAAGCATTAAAAAGAATGTTAAAATTCTGTAAAGGAAACTTTATTTCAAAAAAACATATTTTTTGAAATATTTCTGATTTTAATTTCATAAAAAAACATAATAATTTTATGCAATATTTAAATAAAGTTTTACGAATTCTTAACATGTTTTTCTTTAACATGAACAGCTGTAATGTGCACATTGAAACAGAATTCAATTATATTTAAACTTTTTTCTCTTAAATTTGATTTTTATATATGCGCTTATTTGAAGTTAGTTTTCATGTGTCTTAAAAATAGCTCAACTTTTATCGAAATGGCAGTGAATAATTATGAAAAACAAAATTTTTTAATACACTTTCTGCTTGTTCGATATATAACATTTTGTTGGGCATTGAATCAGAGTTTAGTTATAATTACTCACTTTCTCGTTAATTTAATTTTAATTTTTCTACGGATTAATTAACATTTTGAGCTACAAGACGATTCTAAAATAACATAAGAAACCTTATGAGTGGGGAATCAGTGGATCAAATACGGAAAATATTAGTACAAAAGATACTTTTGAAGTTTTTTGTAATTATATCTTTTTAGGCATAAAAAATGCTTAAATATGCGAATGAACGTTGAAATTTTTTACAAACTTCTAAATCAACTTTTTTTTCTTTTAAAAAGTCTGTTTATGCTCGATTGAATTTTTTAACTCTCATATAAAACTTTTTTGAAACCTAAATAAAATTTCGACAAACTCCGCAAATTTTATACCGTATAAAACTTTTAAAAGCCAAAATAATTTGCTTTCAAACAGGTCGGTTGACATAGGACGACTCGGTAAGTTTGCATAGAGTAAAAATCATTTTAATTCTATGTAAAACGTTTTGAACCCTACGTGAAATTATTCAAACTCTACGTGAAATTTTATAATTTAGACATAAAATTAATTATATACATCAAAGAATTTAAAGACTAAAATATTTATTTTTAAAAAGGATAAGAAATAATTTAAATTCCATTTATATTTTTTCGAATCATTTAAAAAATTTTCGAAACTTGAAATTATTGTTCTTAATTTTATACATCAAATTTCACATAAATTTTTTTGAACCCGAAGTGAAGTATTTCAAAGCCTTCAAAAAAATTTTTAAAACTTGAAATGAAATTGTATGACATCCAATTAAAAATTTTAAAGCTCTAAATAATCATTTTTTAACACCATAAGTATATTTTTAGATTCTATTCAAATTGTTTTAAACCTTTTGAAATATTTCAAAATCTGAGAAATATTTATTTTCAAACTCGAAATGAAATTTATTATATCCTATGAAGATCTTTACAATTCTAAATTATTTCGCTATGTATATTTATAAGTCAAATTTTATGTAAATTGTTCTGAACACTTTGAAAATTTAAAAACCCTATGATCTTTTATTTATTTTTAAACTCAACATAAAATTTACTTTTCCTATAAAAAATTCTAAATTTCTAATTTTTTTGAAATTTTACATGTTAAATTTTATGTAAATTGTTTTAAGCACTGTGCAAAAATTTTCAAATCCTACGTGAGATCTTTTAATCCCAACATGTACCTTATTTTAAACAATGGAAGAAAGCATTTAAACTAGAACGAAATTTATTTGAACTCTAAGTAAAACTTTTCGAACCCTATGAAGTTTTTAATTTCATGAGTTTTTTTAACAAATATAACCATACATGGCAATACGTTTGCTTTCGTTACTTGTAACGAAAGTTTAAGTAAAAAGCACGCATTTTTACTTGTACTTCGCAATTTTTTAAATTTAGTGCTTTTACTTGTTTCTCATTTACTTTTTGGGGAGAAAGTACAAGTACTTGTAACGAAAACGTCTAATGAAATCGTTATTTTCGTCTAAAATGTTTCAAATTTTTCCACCAATTTAAATTTTTTTCCTTCGAAATTTTAGAAATCATTATTCTTTTAAAATTTATAGTTTTAATTCATTGTATATTCTAGCTAACATCTTTTCCCAAACACCTTTAAAGATTGTAATTTCTTGAGAGGGGTGAATCTTTTGAACGTTCAATGACTTATTTTCGCAAAAGTCACTGCAAATTTTGAAAGAAAAAACAAAATTTCCACAAATTTTATAATTTTCAAATTAACATAAATTAAAACTATTTTTTGGAATGCAAACATTGAACTTTGGTTTCTGGATATCTTCAACGTTCATTATTTCAATAAATTCTGTAATATATTCAAGCATTTTAAAGTTTTATACATTGTAAAGGAAATTTAAAGCTCTTTAAATAGAAAAAAAAATTTCTGCATATTATTAATGATATTTAAGTTTACTTTGGTTAAGGTTGAAATAATAAATTTTTTTGTACTTCCACTTTTACTTGCACTTTTTACTTGTTACTTTCTAATCCTTTGCGGTCGTATGTCTACTCTCAGCCACCAACGATTTTTTACCGTTCCAGTCGTATGCCTGCTCTCAGCCACCACAGCAAAGATGTTAGCCGCAGCTTAATGGCAAACTACACTGTAAAAATTCTGGATAAATGTTGAACCAATACTTGGTGCAAAGTTTCTAATTGCACCATAAATTGGTTAAAGGGAAAAATTGCTTTATTTAGGTTGCACCATAAATTGGTAAATATGATCGAGAAATACGTTCATGGTGCAGTCGATTGCACCAAACTTTCGTACTATGAGAGGCACAAGCTTTAACTGTGACCGATAACTTATTTTGTAACTGTTGACGGATCGACGATTTTGTGATTGAAGAATGCTATCATCTCATGCAAGTTGTCTTTGAAATTAACTATTTCTTTTGCAGGTAAATAAACTTTTCTTATTTGTTTGCATTAATTACAGTTCATTCCTTTCATATCATCCCTAAAAATTTTGTTGTCTGTTCTGAAAGAGTTAGTTTCAAATTTCTTCTTGGAAACTATATTCATTGTATGAATAATTAAATATTTTAAAATCTATATTAGCTCTTTTTCAGTAAATAAGGAGATACATCCATTTTATGCTCACAGAAAGTGCAATACGAGTGATAAATAAACGGTAAATACGGCAATCTTAAGCAGCATAGCTTTCCACCATATTTACAGCTGGAGAAAATTTTCTTGATGCGTGTTTTAATTGCATTCTACCGAACAAAAAAATCATATGTACTTTCTGTTAGGATTAAAACTTTTTATCAATATCTATGCTTCTATTTTGATTTTCATCTTCTATATTGGCCATTTTCGTTCGCAATGTCACATAATTACACGAATTTCTGTCTATACGTTCTTAAAATACCTTTGTTATAAAATTTTCAAAGCGAATTAACAAATTTCGAATTAGCACTAGAGAGAAAGGCAACCGTTGTCATGGAAACTGGGTTTCTCTTTGCCGCATGAAGCAGGAAAAAAAACAAACAAAAAAGTAACTAATATTGGCGCTAAAGAAAACAAAGCGCTAATTTTATTTTATTTACCAAGAATCTTACTGAAATTTTGAACAAAATACCGACAAGAACAAGATTTGTCTTAGGGCATTTAGGAATAAGCTGATCTCTTATTGAATTTTAAAAAAAAATAGATTTTCTTATTGATATTTTTTAACTGAGCGAAGCAAATTTTAAATGAAACAAAATATCGCATTTAAAAAGTTTATAAATACATTTTTCATTAAATCTAAATAAAAAAAAATTACTTAGAGGCTCAATGATACTTTTCTCTAGATACTTATTTTTTCCATGAATTATTATTATTATTTTGTTGATTTATGTATATTAATTTAGCCCACATTTGCGTTTAGTGAGGGAGGAAAAAGCCAACATAAACATAAAATCGAGCGGTAGATTTGATCTTGAAAAAGTTCATATGTATTCTGTATAATATTTACAGTTTTTTATTTTAAAGATAACTTCTTTTAAAAAAATTTTTTTTTTGATTTTAATAGTATTTTTTTTAGTCAGAAATATATTTACTTCTATGAAGCAAAAGAATTTTAGTTAATAAAAAAATGCACACAAACATGTGGAGTTTTAATACCATCCACATGAATACTGCTTGTGTGTTTATCAGCATGTGTTTATCCCGCCCTCTTAGATTCAACAGGTACTCCTTGATCTATCTAAGTGATGATCAAATTGTTCATTTAATATTTTAACAGTTGACAGTTCCTTCTGTAAATTTTTTGCGGGGTCGCACTGCATGAAATTCAATTCAAAATTTCTCATGAGGAGAAATTCTACTTGAGTGGTTTGGTACATTTTAACAACAATAAAAAAATTATAACATTTTAAAATATCAAAACTTTCCTTCCCAAAATCTTTGTGGATGAAAGGAGTCTTAAGATAGAAATACCCCACTTCCGTATAAATAGTTGGTCTCGAAAAAATGTTTTAGATGGTGAAATGTTTAAACATTTTTCTACATATGAACGACAATTTCTCTTTCTTTTTTTAATATTGTATTTTAAAAATAGTAATTAAAATATGACTTGCTTTGATTGATCTTTCTTTGTTTTAAAAATGTAAGGGTTCAAATTTTGCTTCTTCTGTGAAATTATTTCAGTTCCTATACATTCTATTAGCATAGATTACATTATTTTTAATCTTCTTTCATTAGCACAAAGGCACCAACACCTTCAATGCTTTTAATCAAGAAAGAGGCTCAGGAAAAATATTGTTATAACCAGTGCAATTTTCAGAATTCTATAAGGTTATAAACAGTTTTTTTCAAATTTCAAAAGTACTAGTTTCAAGAACAGCTTACAAACAAGAAATGTGTATAGTTTCAAGTTTTGAGAATGAAGAACCTGTGTTTGGCAAAGCAATTATTATTTTGTGAAAGGGCTCCAAAGTCTTATTTGTGTGTAATCTTTTTATATATTGTTGTGTTTTTTACAATCAACTGAAAAATGTGATGTAGTTAAAGTAGTTAAAAATCAATAATAATGAATATATAATAATGAATATATAATAATGAATATAATAATGAATATGTAAAAAAAATATTTCTTTTCTCAAATACTCACCACCATTTACTAATTTGTAAAAAAATGACAGTAATATTTTTCCAAACTGAGTGAAATTTTAATTTATTCATCAAGTGGTAAATTATGTTTGTAAAAAAAGTTATTTAGTTGTATTGTAAATTTTAATTCAGATGAGGCAGAATATATCAAGAAATTTAGTATCTTATTAAAATATTGAAAATTATTTTTAGATGATCCCAAATTTCAAAACTGTGAACATTGAGGCATATGCTAACATAGTTTTTATTTTAAATTACTGTAAATTAAAAATTTTGAATTGAATGCACTCTCTTACTAACAAAAAATACTATCTATTATATTTTTGAGTGAGTATTTCGTATTTTTTAATGAATGCTGTGATATGTATAAAATGGATAATATATTTAAATTTTAAGATTTTGCATAAAAATTATTACATTCCGTCTATGTATACAAGCATCAAAGTGATTGTAAATGAATAAATTATGTTTGAATATCGATCTGGATCTGTATTTTTTTTTGTTAATATTTCCACGTTATGTCATTATTTTTACATTTCTAAATTTGCTTCAAATTTATTATTTCTATACGTCAATGTAGTTAATATTGGAATGTTTCTTAATTAGAGATAAGGGATTGACGAATGCAATATTTGTCTACTGTTTCATATAAAGTTTTATTTGTGAAAGTAATATTTTTATTTTTAAATAATAAAATAATTTCAAAATTCATTGTAATAAGAATTTGTTTCAGCCTATAATTAAAATTCTCTTTTAAACATTAGTTGTACTATCTCTATAGCATCTGATGGTTCTTTAACGAATGAAATGTAAAAAGGAATTTTTATTTTACATATTTCAACTTGAAGAACGAAAAGATTTTTATATGAAAGAAAATATTTTTAAAGCGCCAAAAAAGCAGAGAAAGTTATCATTATTATTAAATATTTAATGATGCTAACTTTCTCTGCTTTTTGGCTCTTTAAAAAAATACCTAATAATGGTGCAACCTACCTAGCTTTTAGTTCCCTTCAAAAATACCAAATCATAGTGCAACCTTCCTCCACTTTTTGTTCCCTTCAAAACACTGGTTTTCGGTGCAACCTTTCGCTACTTTTAGGTTCTTTCAAAATACCCATTTTTGGCGCAACCTTCTCTCGTTGTTTGGAGCTAGTGAAAGCACCAATATATAGTAAAACTGAACACCAATTTATGTAGCCAGGAAATGAATGCCAATGTTTGGAGCAGCATAGCTCAAAATTTTTTACAGTGTACATATATTGCGACAATATGAAGATGTAAGGAGTAAAGATTTGCTCTGTATGTTCAAGCAGAAAAAATAAAGGCGGAAGACGACAAACTAAATATTTTTACGACGAAGTTTCTCGCATATTATTGTGTTACATATATCTAAAGTTCAAAAAAGAATTAATAAATTTTGCTTTTCCTTCATAATCTTTCATATTATTGATTACTGTTCGTTCAACGAAAATTAATTCCGATCAGCATAACATCCCGTGTATAAACCTTATACGACCGCAAAAGGTGTTGAAGTCAAAACTTGTAATTTTTTAATCGTTACTTTTGCTGAAAGTACTCGTTACTTTTTTGAAGTAACGTTTCCATGCATGAATTTAACTGACAAATGTGATTGGAAAAAAAGAAGTGTTTCTTACCACAGTCGTCCACTGTGAATGTAAAGGGTTCTGTGACATCTTCGATAAGTGTAGCGTCAGACAGAGGAATCTTGCCGATGCCCTGATCCGAGAGAAGTTTATGTTGATCACTTTTAGAACGATTCTTTAAGATGCAAACAGGAGAATAGATAGAAAGAGAGAGAAAAACATACACATTCTTCAGTGCTCTCGAAAACTTTTTTTTTTTTTGGATTGGGGAGAAGAAAATTTGATGTAGGGGTAGAAGAGGGAGGGTGAGTGCGAGGGGTCTATAACCTGTGAAGTATATATTAGTCATACAGTCTAAAAACACAAAATTGGTGCTGGATTATTCATTACAGAATTAAAACTGCTCTACCTGTATTGAAAACGATAGTTTTTCTGTTGTGTCATTTGTTACGCCATTTTGCTTTATCAAAAGCTTTGTAGATTTGAAGAGTTTGTTTAAATCATAATTGGTGCCGGATTATTCATTACAAAATTAAAACTATTCTACTTGTATTGAAAAGGATAGTTTTTCTGTTACGTCATTTGTGGCGCCATTTTGCTTCATCAAAAGCTTTGTAGATTTGAAGAGTTTGTTTAAAATCATAATTGGTGCCGGATTATTCATTACAAAATTAAAACTACTCTACCTGTATTGAAAACGATAGTTTTTCTGTTACGTCAATTGTCACACCATTTTGCTTTATCAAAAGCTATGTTAATTTGAAGAGTCTGTTTAAAATCACATGATTAATTTCATTTATTAATTTTAATAAATCATTTTTAAACACCATCAGTAATCGTTTAAATTCTGCGTAAAATATTTTGAACTTTTGGAAATTTCTTAAAAGTATATGAAACAGAATAGTGGAACAGAATAGTGGAAACACTTCTATACTAACACGTGTTCTGTTCTTTTTCAAAAAATACTTAAGGAATCATTTTGTAAATTTATAAGCGCTTAGGTTATGAGATTTCTTATACTTATCAAGGAAGTTTAAAGTTTTTAGAGGTCTGAAGAACAGACAGTAATTTACGAAAGGAAAATGGTATTTTTGAACTCCCTATGCCAAAAAAATGTATCAATAAAGCTTAAAATTTCATTCATAAGTATGAGAAATAGCATGATAGCACTTCTGAAATTTTAAATAATTCTTTTAGTATTTCTTGACAAATGTGAAATACAGAACTACGAAAATTAGTACAGAAGTGCTTCCATTATTTTTTCCAATCACTCTATATCATAAAAAGAATTTTAAAATTGAGATTTTAAAATTGATGAGTCACTTAATTACGTCTATATAATGGAACTATATGTTTGTTTGAATAAGATTGTGCACTGTAAAGAATTCCTAGTCAAATTACAATAAAAATTGGCACCCTGAGTGCTTCATCCGTAAAATTTGTTCCATCATAAAATCTATTTTTACCGCAAAATTTTATATCATCATTTTTACTTAATTGCTGTAATTCAGTGATTTTAGAGCAAATATTTCTTTAAAAATCTTTACAGTAAAATTTACTTAATTGCAGTAATTCAATGATTTAGAATTACAAAACGTTTTATTGATTTCGAAATATAATCACCCGCACATCTCACCTTTAATAATATTTTCTAATATACTTCCAAAAGCAGAAACTAACATTATAGAAGATGAATCGTATGGAACGAATCATATAATTATATCTATTATATTATACCTATTATTTGCATACATTTTATATTATATATATATATTTCTGGATTATATCTATCTGCAATATATTATACTGCCTTTTTATCTATGGGAATGACTTCAGGTATGAATTTTGCACGAAGCGGGTACACTGTAAAATATTTTGAATCAAATTACGGTAAAAAGTACCGGCAATCGGGAAACCGGTACTTTTTATTGTAAAATTAATTTCCATCGAAAGTTTTATAGAGAAAAAAATCTGCTATACCGTAATTTTATGCGTAATATTTACTGTAAAGTCACTGAATCTTTGTAATTAAATAAAGATTACTGTAAAGATTACGGTATAGCAGGGTTTTTGTTCCGTAATCCATATAAATTTTACAGTAATATTTACTGTAAAATATCTGCATCATTGTAATCAAATGAATATTACTGCGAAAATTATGAGATATTTTTTGCGGTTAAACGGACTATATGCACTCAGGCTGTCAGCACTTTCTACCCTAATTTGATCGGGAACTTTTACAGAGTATTCAAAACGTGTATCAATTTTTTGCTAACTGTGATTTAAATTGAAAATAAAAATATTTAATGAAGCTCTCGTAATTAATTTAGCTGTTTGCTTGGAAACCAAAAAAAAATATTTAGAAATGTTCGACGTTGCTAACCGGTGTCCATTGAAAGCACCAGTTGCGGCAAATTATTATTTAAAATAATTATGCTAATTTTTTTTTCTTTTGTGATTATGAAGCATTATCAATTTTTTATATGAATTCAAAGGAACATAAAAATTGGATTTCAAAAAAAAAATGATATATATTTTACTATCTTAAAAAAGTAATTAAAATAAATAAATAAATAAAATTTTGATTCCTTTGAACTAGGCCGATAGTTATTAAATTGCTTTTCAGTTTATTCATTTGTGCTCGTGAGGTAAGAAATGAAAATAAAATAAATTTGGTTGGAAATATTGCTCACCAAAATTAATTTTAAAAAATATATCGCCCTCCACGAATTATGAAAAATATTCACCCTACATATTAAAATACATTCAACTTTAAAAATAACTTAACATTACCGACCTCCCCGCTATAAGCATTGAAAATATTCTCTTAATCCCAAAATTAAAAAACTGTCCCTCAAAATTGACTTTTTGACTACCCCATCTGGTGGCACAATTGATTACTAAATAGCATCGTATAGCTCTCCCCGAACATTTAAATGATTTTCTAATTGAAAACGAACAAAGATTTTTATTATTTAGTTAAATTTTGCAATAAACCAGACATTTATAAAAAAAATTGTCTAAAATTATATGGGAATATTGAATTTATAGCAATAAATGTATCATCTAAGCATACTTATTTTATTATTTTTATTTTACTTGCATGCCAATGATTACTATTTCTTTTATTTTTCTAATCAAAATTTTTGTTTATTAAGGGTGTTGTCTTTAAAGATGTAACACGATGAATTAATTTTAAACTTTTAACTGTCGGAGAACTCATCAATGAAAATAAAAAAAAAATCCTTCAGTTGTATATGAAATGTCCAAATTTGTATGATTGACAAAAAAGAGTAAGAAAAAAGTAATAAATTAAAAAAAATTTTATCATTCAAAGACTGTCCACTATATTCATCATCTTTTCTAAAAAGTAATTTCTTAAAATTTAAAAAAAAGAAAGATAAAAAAAAAACGCTTTGAAACTTATAAAATAAAAATATGTAGGTGAACTGAAGTGATTAAACAACATTCAAGATTTTTTCCGGCAAATTAAAAATTAAATTTTGCAAAACTAAAATTAAGTATTAATCGACTAATAATGATAACAATAAATATAAGGTATAAAAGACGTTTTTTTTACAATAATTATTGTTTAGAATTTAATTATAATTAAAAATAAGTTTTAAGGAATTACTTCTAAGATGGCACAGACATTTATAATAAATGTTTCTTCGTGCGAATTTCGAAGATATAATTTTATAATATTTTTCACTTTCAAAATTTATAAACCACCACAGATATATAAAACCAGTATCTCAAGGAATTTCTTTTTCTTTTACTATGTCGGGGAGAAAAAAATAATTAATTAACAAATGCCGAAGTTTTCAGCTAAATTATTTTTACATTTAACATATATATTCCAGTTAATACCAATAAAAAAAATATGCCTATTTTCAATCAGTATTAAATTTTATAACCTGATGTATACTTTATTATTATTATTTCCGAATTTAGAGATTTCTATATCATAATGCACAAATTTGAAAATTGAATATTATAATGCTGATAAAATTACTTGTGATTAAACTAATAATAACGTAATGTATCGTTTTTTAATTTCTAATATTGTAGCTTTTGCATACACTTACATCAAAAATGGAATGAAATTTTTTAAAAAATCTTAACTTTTTAAACAGTTTTAGTATTTTACTCCAAGTTGATAAATTTTATAGAAATAATTGCTGTGCTATAATGTGAAAAAAAATGAATCCGATATAAAGTTCGGAATGTAAAGTTTGATTATAAATGTTTTTTTCCCTCTTTAATTCTTAAAGAAAAAGCTATTGTATGCAACGTTTAAGATTTTAACTAAAACAATATTTCTTCCAAGATAATTATAGACTATTTTTCCGACCTGCAGATGGCGCCACATATTAAATATATTTTCTAAAACCTTTACGGAAAGTCCATGGTTTCGATAAATTACAAACATAAAAACACTCAATTACGTTTTTTTCTTCTTAAAATTTGTTGATTTTTTGAAGTATTGTTGTGTTTAAACTAAATTTCATATATTTATATTTCTTTTACATTTAAAGCAGCTTTACTTATACGAACAAAACGGTTAAAGTTTTTGATTTAATTCGCCAAAACCATTCTTAAAATATTTTTAATTTTCAGTTAATAACAACAAAATTAGGCCTCTAGCGTGAAATTAATATTATCTGATTATTTATTTGTATTAACAATTTATAAATATTTTTTTATTTATTTATTTCGATTAAAAGGTTCAGGGCAAATTTTTTGTTTTATTTGAGCTCTTTTTCTATTCTTTTCTGTTTCTTAATTTCTTATTAACAGTAAGAGTGTTTTTACTAAATCATAAAACCAAAATGCATACACTTTTGCACTGGTATGTGCAAAAATGTATTGGGCTTAGCATTAATGTGTATTCCATAAAAAATCTCACAATCTTATAAATCTTTCTTTTGTTTAAAAGTTAAGGAAGTTTCTCCTGTCTGGGAATAAGGATGCATAGAACACTCAATTATTTTTTGAAATCAATAATTTTTTGGAAACTCATCGACATCAAGTTTATTCGCATATCTTTTGAAATTGATATAATAAATAAATTAATTCATAAGAATAATAAATTAAATAAAAAGAATAATGAATTAAATTTTATCTCTCAAGCAGTAAAAAAAGACATATTAGGCAATATTTAACCCATGGACCACTAAAGCATCCTATAGATATTTATAGCTTTTGAAGTTCTAATTTTGTCATATTTATGTATAAATACTTAAATTTTACTACTTAACAAAAAAAACTATTATCTCATATTCTCCTACATTCATACAACAAAAAACATATTTTTCATGGAGACAGATTTTACCATTAAGAAATTTTTTTAACTGTTTAAATATTAAATCCTTTCTAAAAGCTGTGTGGCCTCAGAATTATATATTATCTATTGTAATGAGGTATTTTGTGTACATTATAACTATGCCAAGCAATTTTAATGACAAGCACATGACAGTTACTTATGAAAATTGATCTGTAGCAAAAAATGTTATTAATCATTAATGATGTTTAATGATTTATTTATTTCATTAAATATCGGTGGCTCAGTGGTTAAGGCACTGAAACATTAAATAGATGGACCAGGATTTGTTCCAGGTGAAGGGTTTGAATATGCACAGTTTTAGGTCAATCGAAGTAAATAAAGGTGGCCGACCATTTTGTCCACATAGTAACAACCATGTAGTTGGTCTCGAAATGGAGGTGCCTTTGCCAACATAATCATCTCTCTTCCCATCTCTTTAACCACAAATTGCTACTGCGAGATTATCTTTTACAACTTAACCCACTAACAGAGCAGCCAAAATAGTCTTCAGAAGTTTCATACAACTAGAAGGTTATAGTTGTAAGATTATCATTATTATTATGCTAAAAAAAAAATACTGATCAAAACTACCAGAATATGGTAAATATTCCGTATTTCTGACTCTACTGGAACAAAAGTGCCGTAATTCTTACTGTAGTGCTTTGGTAGCGAATTTTAAGAAAATTAACAATAAAATATGTTTTCATTATCATGTTATTTGGTAATAAACGTAGTAAGATTAGGTAATTTCATCAAAAAAAGTTGGTAGTCTTTACAGTACTTGTACAATTTGAAATGACGTAGTTTTATAACCTGAATGTTATTTTGTAAAGGCTTAACTATCTATGCAATATAAGCGTATGCAATGCATGCATTATTATGTAAGCAATAAGCATCTATAAATTTTAAAGCTATGAAAAATGTAGATTTTTAAACGTACAATTGCCCGGACAAGGCTTAACTAAATCAATAGCTTGACTATTACTTAGAAAGACTATCCCAACATCCTAAAATAGAAGCGTAGAGGTAGCGGGGTTCAAATCCCACGGCCACCCTGTAAGTATTTGTTTATTTACTCTTTGTTACAAATAAATACGCAAGCTTGTGTGCTCATTACAAAGTTCGACTTATCAACTCTTCTCATGTAAAAGTATATTGTAAAGACATTACAAATACATGTACTGTAGCATGGTGTCCATGGACATATGTTTGCGATGGCTTTTTCTAACTTATGCTATTTGTTCTTCATCTTGATAACGGCTCATAATATATATTATTGGGATACTGTGTAATGTGCAAGCGAGTCTTCATATATATATAATATATATATATATATGTATATATATATGCATT
>NC_092211.1:63892097-63937014 GCF_043381705.1 Parasteatoda tepidariorum | reverse complement strand
CATATGCAAGAATCGCCTATTAAATATGGACTGTACAACTATGGAGAAGCTAATCACGGCGTTAATTCATGTGTGGTACAAGGACACAAATATTATAAATGACTGTAAAAAATTAGTGGAATCCATGCCGAATCGTGTCCAAATGTTAATAAAGTGTCGTGGAGATCATATTATGTACTAAAAATTTTTGAGTTTGTATAAATTTAAATAAAATAGCATTTTCTCTTAGTTTTCTGAATTTATTGAGTTTATTTCAATTAATTTGCACAAGGGTATATATATATATATATTTCTCTTTGACTTTCCTATTTTCTCTTTGTTATAATTGAGAAATATTTTGAAAAATAAATAATTATCTCTCATTTAACTGCTATACACAATTTAACTAAACAACTATTTAAAATAAATCATTGAAGTCTGAACAGTTTTTTATTATTCTATTAGGTAAAATGTTAAAATTATTAAATAAATGGTAAAATGAATGATAGTTCTAAAGATGGTTTTAGTAATTTTATCGTGATACCACGGTAAACATTTATTCGGTTAAATTTACTATATAGTTTTTTTTAAAATTTTTACTAAATAAATGGTAATAAGAGCTAAGATTTTAAAAACCAGAATTTAGGGGAAACCGTTGGCATATGAACGGAAAAGTTATAAAGTGATAGTTGCAGTTTTGTTTAATTATCTATATTTTTGGTTCTATTACCAGATTTTTTTAGTAGAAATGTTTTGATCATATAAGAATGGTAATTTTACCAAAATTCTTTTTCTCTGTGTACTATTATTTTGCATCCTGAAAAAATCTTTCCAATTTAATCTCAACTGCAAGTGTAAAGTTTGAGTGGCTTTTATCGAAAAAAAATAATCGTACCAATACTTACATAAACTGAAAGAATTTCTTGTCGGCTCTGTATACCAGAAATAAACCTATGGTAGATTGTTTAAGTGGTTTAAGTGGCTAAGTGTAAGTGGTTTTTACCGGAAAAAAATAATCGTAACAATAGTTACATAAACTGAAAGAATTTTTTGTCAGCTCTGTATACCATAAATAAACCTATGGTAGATTGTTTAAGTGGTTTAAATGGCTAAGTGTAAGTGGTTTTTACAGGAAAAAAAATAATCGTAACAATACTTACATAAACTGAAAGAATTTTTTGTCAGCTCTGTATACCATAAATAAACCTATAGTAGATTGTTTAAGTGGTTTAAGTGGTTTAAGTGGCTAAGTTTAAGTGGCTTTAATCGAAACAAAAAATCGTAACAATACTTAGATAAACTGAAAGAATTTTTTGTCGGCTCTGTATACCATAAATAAACCTATAGTAAATCGTTTAAGTGGCTAATTTCAAGTGACTTTTAACGAAAAAAAATAATCGTACCAATACTTACATAAACTGAAAGAATTTTTTATCGGCTCTGAATACCATTAATAAACCTATAGTAAATCGTTTAAGTGGTTTAAGTGGCTTTTAACGAAAAAAAAATAATCGTAACAATACTTACATAAACTGAAAGAATTTTTTGTCGGCTCTGTATACCATAAATAAACCTATAGTAGATTGTTTAAGTGGTTTAAATGGCTAAGTTTAAGTGGCTTTTATCGAAAAAAAAATAATCGAAACAATACTTACATAAACTGAAAGAATTTTTTGTCGGCTCTGTATACCATAAATAAACCAATAGTAGATTGTTTAAGTGGCTTAGGTGGCAAAGTTTATGTGGCTTTTATCGAAAAAAAAATAATCGTACCAATACTTACATAAACTGAAAGAATTATTTGTCGGCTCTGTATCCTCAAATAAACCTATAGTAGACTTTTTATGTTAAATAAACGATTTTATCTCACGGAGAAAGATATTTCGGTAAAATTAACGTGCTGAATGGTAATGACAGTTAGAGTAAATCGTAATTCTGGTAAGTAAACCCAGAATGTACGTTATTTAAACCATCCATTTCATAATTTTTCAGTTCATATCGTAACTGCTTACTTGACATTCTGGTTCCCAAAATTTTAGTTCTTTTTACCACACATTTAGTAAAAAAAAGCGAAACTTAAAAGTAAATTTAACTGAATAAAAGGCTTTTCAGCCATGCTCTAAGGTATCATGATAAATCTACTAAATTTTACCACTTTTACCAAGTTTAATCACATATTATAAAATCATATTTTATTGATAATTTTATTTAAGTTATTAAAAATTGTTTCAATAAAAATTATAGAGTTTTTTTTTTGTGTTCCCATAAAGCCAGAGTCCCGGTAAATTTTATCATATTCTGGAATTTATTTTTTTCTCATTGTGAAATTATCGCAATATACTAAATGCAAACAAAAGAATTTGTGGCACCAATTTTGTGTTAGAAAGCATGAGTAAGCAAGGACAAAAGGGAGATTTCAGGGAATATATCTATCTACTTTGACTAAGACATTATATTGGACTAAAAAACTAAACAAAATACCAGATTTGTATAGATTTATTTCGCACCCACTTAAATTTCTGTCATAATTAATGCATAATTTTTAGATGAAGATAAACTACCAGCTTTTTTCAATTTTTCAAGATAAATTCTTTTAAATAAATAGAAAAAAAATTATGCTTTAAAAGTAAATTTGATGCATTAGTTGTTTTATACAAATATTTGAAAGCAAACTTTCTTTACTTTCAATATCTTAGTGCAATGAAAAATTAACACTGAAGTTTTGTTTTGACAACAAAATATACATAATACATCTAAACATGCAGCATGCACAACAAAAACAGAAAACATTGTTTAACACAAGTTTACGAGCAATAGAATACTTAGTAATAGTTAATTTAGAAGAATTTAACCACAGCCTAATAAATATGTACAAAACAAAGAATATAGAAAATAATACTTATATAACAAAAATAATAACTTTTGTGAAGAAAGATATATGTAAAGATGAATTATTATAAAATATTAAATAGAAATGAACAGTCAACAAATAACCGGCTTATCAATATTGATCATAATACAAATATTTACTAATACAAAAGAACTCATAAAACAATATTTAGAAATAAAACATATACAATAGATATATATAGATATATTATCACGCAGTTTCACAAACAACAAAGCCATATGCATCAACACAAGTGTTTTTCAAACTTTTTTTGAGGGAAAATGAATTTTTATTTTGAACAAACATTGAACAAATAACATTACAACAGCCATTATATTAAATGCTTACCTTCTCTGTGTTTAAACGAAATGTTCAAGTAAACTTTTTTCTTTTTCAATAAACAAAAAATATGAGCATTAAATCATACATATAACGTATGCAATGGGAAAGATAAATCGTATGCACCAAACATGTTATTTTATCACTCCTTCTTTACATTTTTTACTTTACTACCCTTTATTACATATTTTTTTCACTCCCATTTTCTACATATTTTATTTTACTACTCATTTTAACTTATTTTACTTTATTCCACTTCTTTTACACAGTTTATTACCTTTTTTTACGCTTTTTATTCAATTCCAACTATAAGTTCACACTCTCCCTATATTTTTACATATCTTTTTCAAATTTTTAATTGTTAATAAAATACTTTTTACATCCTGTCAAGTTCAAATACATTTTTTTAAACTTGTAGTTTTTGAAACTTGATGTTAATGCAGTTTTTTTCAAATATTAATTTATTTATTAAATTTAATTAATTAATTTTAGTTTTATATGGGAGAAAAAGAATTGCCATTTAATAGGGTGATTCTGTCATATGTATATACATATTTATATTAATTGTAATTAAGTAATAAAAAGAGACTAAATTAAAATATTTCTTTGTTGCTAGTAGGAATTGACTCTATTTTTTTATATTACTTGCTTTATTACCCTCCTTTCATGAATTTTATTTTATTTCTCGACAAATAACTAATTTTTTATTTATTTTATTATTACATTTTAACCTTTTTAAGTTGCGTTTCTTACTTGGAATATTTTCTTAGAAAATTTATTTATGTGTCTCAAAATTCAGTCAAGGGTAGGAAAGTAGTATAATTAGTATTGGAAAAGTAATAAGCGTACTAATATGTAAAAATTTTTTGACTTCATTCAATTTAAATTTTTAATTCCACATTCTATTCTTTTTCTATATTAGAAGTTATAATTGGGCTTCATATTTTTCCTAAAACATTTTTTTTTTTATTTTAAAAAGCGCAGTTTAATTTTAAATCAAAGTAGACTAATTTTAAAATGTTTTGTATAAAACAAGTTACACGGTACGCAAAAAGATCAAGACTTCGAACCCCAAATCAAAGTACAAATCAAAACTTCGAACCTCAAATTCAAAATTTAACTTAATTCATAATTTCACGGAACTTTAATACTATTTAAAGTATTGTGGTTACATTTTAATTAACTAAAAAAATTTTTTTTGAAGAAAGGTTAAATAGTTTGAAGGTTTTTTATCGAAAAATATGAAAGTTTTATTTTTAATTGAAATTTTGAACTAGCATAGATATTTAGTATTATTTTTTTACGTTATTAGAGTTTTAAATTTTGGTTATTCTGTAAGATGGGCTGACTTACTGTTGCACACCAGGAAACTTGCATTTTACTTTCACTTTTTTTTACAAAAGAATAGCCTGATTTAGTAATAAAACTGAGCTACCCTTATCAAAATAAAATTCTTTAGCAAAACTATGAAGACAAACTATACGCCCATATCCCATTAGCAGGTTATAGTGCAGCTTAAGAAATTTGGCAAATGTCATAAAGTCGAAAAACATGCACATTTGGCATAATTTGCCATTACCAGTAAGTCCCCATAAGACATGGTTACAATTGTGAATTTTTTATGTATTCATCATTACTCTACACAAAGTTTATATAAAGGTTGTAGTATTGGTCTCCGTAATCGTTCATTAAAAAAACTTATTTACTTTCCTTTTTTAATATTTAGAAAGCCGTGATTTAGATAATAGGGTACAACATGTTTTGATTATTTGTGCTAATTTAGTGTGCTAATATAATGTATTATAACATGTGCTAGTTTAATTATTTATATTTAAATTTTCTACACTTTGGGGGTAGGTTTAAACTCATTATTTTGCATATTTAAAAAAAATTGAGAAAGTTAAGGAAAGAACATGACGGGAGATATTTAAAAATAAAAGAAACGTTAAAATAAAGGAGGCAATATAATCGTTTCCCACTTCATTTATACATAAAAATCTACTTAACATTTAGAAATGAACTAATAAAAATTTAACGATTTAGTTTAACGAAAATGGTTAAAAAAATACCTTAACGTTGTATTTCATCAGAAAAAGTACACCCGAATAACTCAAAACTAATGTGTCATAGGAATAATAAGATAAAAAATCTTGTATTTTTCGATTCTTCGGTTCAAAATTTTCAAGAATCTACCAATGTAGTTGACTTTTCGAGCTTAAATTTTTGTTTTTCATTGTTATCATCGGTGAAAATGATGATTTGATTTAGTTTGTGCATTAAAGCAGTTTTATAGCTTATTAGAAAAAATTATACAGTGAAACCTCTCGGGAGCAACCACTCTCTGTTCCACAATAAACTGGTCGTTAATGGAGGTTTGTCGTTCACAGGGCTCCATTGATTTCAAAATGGTATCAAAGGTGCATAATGTTTCGCAAGCAATTTTAGTTTAGCTCAGTGTCATTTTCTTGGTGCAGAAATACCACTTTTACTGGCGTCATAAAAACGGGATCGATGAATAAAATCTTTCGTCAATAAAAATGACCTTTACTGATATAATTATGTGTAAAAATGCATTTCCCAATCATGAATGATAGAGCTGTTTCAAATGAATAAACAATTATGTTTTGTATTTAAGTTGGCATTTAATTTCATAACATAAAAAATAGTTAGCTCTAAAGCGTGTTTGTTTGAGATGCTTAGTTTTTTCTAAAATAACTTTTTTTTATTTAACTTTCAACTTTTAAAAATAAATCATTGATAGTTTCGTCTTTAGTACACTCTGACTGCAACATGAGGTTGTAGATCTCTTTCAGAGATTGTCAAAAAGAAGTTTATAAATTAGTCACAAATATTTTGAATACATTTGAGTCTACTAATTTGTTTTGTTAATATTTTTTGTTTTGACACTTTATCGTGTTTCTTTATTTGACCTTTTCTGCATTTGGTGTAGAGGTTGTCACTGGAGGAGGTTTGGATGGTCTCTTTTACAGGTTTTCTTCACCAAAAAGTATATCCCAAAAGTGGTCACAAATAGAGGAAGTTTTTTTACTGGAGGTTTCACTGTAACTACAAAATTATTTACAAAGAAAAAATATTATTTGTGTCTCGAACATTAACCAATAGAAGATCTTCAAATTTCATTCACTGGCGCTTAATAGGAATGAAAATCGGCACAAGGACAAGTTTTTTTTTTGCATAATTTTATGAGTTTAATTTTGATTTTGAATTTTAAGGACTCCCAAGTATTTGTTATGAGGTTTTCAACAAAGCAATTCGTAGAAACCCTAAAATTCGTCTTGTGAAGACTATGTCAAACGCTTTAGAAAATTGACACATATGAACAATTTTTATTTTTTAGACAAAAATAATTTTTCAAAAAATAATATTTTTCAAGGGTTTGTGCTAGGTTTAAGTTTCAGCTTTTTTTAAAGTCATTTTTTTATAAGCATTCGTGTCTACTTCAAGTTGTAAATATACTTTATATTTTTTAAGGTTTTTCTTGTTTGCTTTAAGCTTCTCTTTTTAAAATTAATATGCTTTTTTAAGGTCTATGTCCCTTTTAAGAAGTTTATTTTTTTCTTCTCAATAATTTAATATATTTTAAGATTTTGAGTGTACTCTGAGTTTATTTCCAGATCCAGTAATATACTTCAGTTTCACAATAAACAGATAGAGCACTGAAGAAAATGATGCTGATCTTAGTTCCAATTATTAATACAATATTATTCAAAAGATCATCAATATAAATTTATAAAAATGGAAATAAAAAGGAAAAAAACAAAAACAACAAAAACCAAAGTTTAAATTAGTGTAATGAGTTTTTTATACAATACAATTAAATATTGTGTTCGCGAATACATAAAGAATAAACGTTTAAAACATGTAATTTAAAACTAAAAAAGTACGAAAATAAAGTCATAGTCTTATACTTGTCTACACAAACAGGATATTAAAAACGTATCATTCCTAACATGTTCGTAAAAAGAATAACACCAATAAGCAATTGGTGTTTCAGTGTTCTGTTTTTAAAACGCTAACTCCTAAATAACACTAATTACTTAGACTATTAAGTCATTTCCCTGAAAAATAGTTTTAGATAATTATAAAAATGATAAAAAAATCCAAGATAGGATTTTTTACGAATATGCTATACAGCACGGCTTTTTAAGAATAAAATCTAACAAGGCAGACAAAAGCAAGAGAAATAATTAAACAGCCTTGCATGCAATGCAATAACAAAAAAGTAACGGGTAAGTTTTATTTTTAAATAATCATTAATTAAACAACATAAAGTTCATCCAAGAACAACTTACAATCTCTACCAAACAAGCTCCAATCTCGTTCTGTTCTAAAAAATTTTAATACAAGAAAAAAAAGAAGAAAAAAACTTGAGAGAGACTTTTGTGATATTGCATTGCATGCTTCACCATTCAATTATTTCCCCTGCTTTTGCCCACCTTGTTAGATTTTATTCATAAAAAGTCCTGACACTATGTAAAAAATAGTTTTTTAATTATATTAACATATTTTTGATACATTTACACGTTTTAATTTCACTTTTACATTAAAATAATTCCATGTTTGTAATAATAACGTGATTTCTATTTTACAAATTTAAAAAAAATGCGCTTTTGCTGTTTATTTGATATTTTGAATGTGATCTCCCTTTCTCTATCTTAAAAAGACTAACTTTTTATAAAAAGATTTTACTGTAATTAAAATTCCATCCTCTAAACATACTTTAGACAATTTTGACATATCTGGAAGAAACCGGGAATAAATGTGGACAAACATTTGTTGAAATAAAATGATACAAGACTTTTTCCGTGAAATTCAAATTAAGTAATTTAATATATCTTCATGTGGCAGAAGGTGTATATTATTTTTCGTACTTTTAAAACTAATTTTAACAATTTTCAATCTTACTCAAAAGTAACGACGCGTAATTCTATACTTTGTAAGAAACATAGGATTTAAGAAACCATGGCAACTTTTGTAACAGAAAGGTCTTGTATTTCTTACTAAGAAATCATTTCTTGCAAATGAACTAAAATTAAAGTTATATTTTTATATTTAAAGATCAATTAAAATGGTTAGTTCAAATTTAGCAATCAAACATTTAATAACATTTCATTAATAAGTGGGGAATAACTTTTAAAGCAGCTTTTGTTAAAGTTTAAGTCTACGTTTATTAATAAACTAAAATTCGAAAGAGAAGTATTTTAAACTTGGGCTGTTTATTATAAATATTTTAAATTTTAAATATTTATTTTTATTATAAAACTTAGAAAATCATAATAATAAATTCCAGTTTGCAAGGCATAAATTTTTTGTTCGTATAATAAAACTTTAACAAATTACCAGTTTTAAAAAGCCGAAGACCTAAATGGCTTTAATTGTTACCAAATTAGAGTTAGAATTAGTTAATTAACTGATCGTCCAGCAAAGAGAAATTTATAAGTGAATAATAAGAACATCTTTAAAAAAAATTTTAACTACGAAAGATTAATTTCTAAAGGTTTTCCAGACGAAGTCAACAGTCAAAATAAATCAAAACATTTGAAATATGTGCCAGTTTTCTATTTGTTAAAGTGAGTTCTTTTTATCGCATAAAATTCGTAATCCTTAAACTAATAAATATTGTTCTTTTTTAGTTTAAACAAAAACAAACTCTCCTTAATAAAATTTGATACAAAATCCGAAATATAAAATAAAATATTTCGAAAAATGTACGATTATTTTAAAATTCAATTAATCGGGATTTAATAAGATTTAGCTCAAATTGAGGCCAACAGCGAGCTTTTTCTGAGAAAACTCACATTCTTTTTTTAACAAACAGCAGTTTTAAATCAGAAAATAAAGTTTTAATAGCTTAAAATGGACAATGGTGTAAAGGTTTATTCAGTTAATATTATTTTTACGTTTTTTTTTCTTCGTATTCTTACCTCTGGAACTAAACTAATTGTAAGAATAAAGAAAATCATTACACCAGTTAACACTCAAAGATAATAATCATTAAAAAAACAATTCATTATTATTTGGTTCAATTGTTACATAAAGTATTTTGAGTTATTTTTCATAAAAAGATTTAAAAATATGCAGTTTTAAACGAAAAAAATTCTAAATAACTCATTGAACCGAATTATTTCGAATTCATTATTCATAATTATTTTCTCGAAAACTATTAAACCGATTTCCTTCATACTTCATTTAACTTTTGAAATGACGGAATTTAACCAACATTTTATATTTTCTTCTAAGAATATTTTAGATTAATTTGTAAAAATGAGAAATCTTTATTAAAAATCAATTCTTGTTTGAACTACTCTCTGAATAACTGAGTTCATAGTATGTAATCATTACAATGTGAAACTTCTTAATTTTGAGAAACATCAAGATTTTCGAAAACTAAAAATATTCATAATAAGGAATACTTTTGACTGTCGATTGAGTAAAGTATTGAAATTTTATTTTAAGAGCTAAATACGTTGGGAAAAAATAAATTTCTATTGACTGTTTCATATTCTATTTAAGAGCAAAGCTCTATTTAGTTTTTTTTTAAAAAAATGTTATTACAAATTTATACCCTAATTACATTTATACCCTAATTACATTTATACCCTAATTACAACAATATAACACTAAAAAATACATTATACTTTATGACGGAAAGTAAATAAAATTATTAACTATCACGTTATATAATTGCGGCAGGCATCTATTTTAGAATTACTTCCTATTTAATTACTATTTTCTATTTTAATTATGAAAAACAGCTAATTTATAAAAAAAATACTACTAGAATTAGTTCATAACACATTTTGATTTACTATTATAAAATCAAAAATATCTTGAAAATATTTTTATTTACGAAAACAATTTAATAGATTTACTTATATTCTCCTTCTATTAAAATATAATAACACATTAAACCTAACTCATATATTTTGAAGAAAAATATAGCATTTGATTGTATATTTTATGAAATTTTTTTTTTTTGAATCTTTCAAAAATATTTAGAAAATTGTTGTATTTATAAAAAAATTGCTGATAAATTTTTTGATACTTTTCTCCCATAAAAATATACCTTATTCATAAATTTATACATATATTTCGAAGAAAAATATTGTGTTTAATTGTATATTCTATGAAACAGTGTTTTTTGCCAACAATGAGTCTGTGAGTATCAATGTTTTATTTTGATTAATTGCCGTACGTGTTATATGTGTGCTTTGTTTAATAGGGCAGAAAAATTTATTTATTTAAAACAAAATTACTAAATAATACCTTAAAATGAACATAAAATTGTTAAATCCCTTTGCGTAAAAGCATAGAAAATAAACTATTTACAAATGCAATTAGGAGAAATGTTATCTAAAACTTGTAAATTCTTACATAAGCAAAAGAAAGATGGAACAAAAATGGCTTATAAAATTTTAAAAAAAATTGAATAGAGCTCTAACCTCGATTAAATGAAGCTTCCCATTGGTTGAACGAGTACAGAGTAACATGTGATTGGTGAATAGGAAACATTGCCGTACGACTTCGGTTTCCCGTTTTCCCATTCGAGGTCTCTGTAACTTGGATTTTTCGCTTCCTAACACCTGAACAACACTACCTGTAAAAAATGGAAATTAAATGCTTCCTAAAATGAAGTAAAATTATGAAATGCTTCTAATAAGAAAATGTTATTTTAGTAATAACGCTCTTGCAGTAATTTATATTCTACATGTTTAAGACAATGACATATTTCTTTCTATTAAAAGAATGAATAAAACATTTTAATATCAACACATGTATGTTTGTGGTAGTTCAGGTCTTATAAGTTTATAACAATAATATTTTTCAACATGGAGCAAACAATTCTAGTAAAATTACCCTACTATATTTTAAAGATATTTCTGGTAAAAATAAATTCTGCAAATAAAACAAAAATATACGATATTAAAACCATTCTTTCGGTATTTTTTCCGCACACATGGTAACGGTTTTACCGTAAA
This sequence comes from Parasteatoda tepidariorum, assembly GCF_043381705.1. NCBI lineage: Eukaryota > Metazoa > Arthropoda > Arachnida > Araneae > Theridiidae > Parasteatoda > Parasteatoda tepidariorum. Next base: position 63,925,806 of record NC_092211.1, on the reverse strand, counting down.
TTCTGGGTTTTCAAAATTATATTCTCATTGCCACACAGTTAGTAAATACAAAATTGAAAAGTAAATTTAACCAAATAAATGGTTTTTATGCCATACTCTAAGGTATCATGATAAAATTCCAAACTTTTACCCTATTTTAAAACCCTATTTGATTGTTAATTTTACCAAGATTCAATACCAAAGTGCTTCATCATCAACAGTTACCGAGCTTCTTATGGTTCCTATAGAGGAAGGAATACGGTCAACTTTACCATATTTTGGTAGATTTGAGCGAGCTTTTATTCTCATTGTAATAATAAAACTAACAATCGTAGTAACAACTTGTTTATAGCGTTAATATAACGCGTTGATACAGATTTTATAACGTTAATATGACGTATTAATAAAAGGTTTACAGCATCAATATATATTTCTAGTAATGACGTAAAATGCAATGGTCTATAATAGTATTAGGTAGTATTATCATAATTGAATCTAGTTATGCAGGCTCTTTTGATATTTGTAAGAAGTAAAAAAAAAATTTATAGCTGTGTTTAAAAAGAGAAAATATTTTCCCAATTTATAAATTTTCTATTTTTCTTGCAATTCTGTTTTTTAAAAACATAATACCCATGAGTTAAAATTGTGAAAATAAGTGCATTTTTTCTGTTATAACTAACTTATTACTTGTTATTTTCATAATTAACTTATTACTTATTATTTCGAACTTATTATTATTAACATGATTAATACACATTTTATACTGAGATACATCTAATTCACTTTCTGATTGAAACTGAAAGCTAGAGAACATTTTTAAAAAAATTAAAAATGAAGGTATGCACCTAAAGCACCTAAAAAGCAACTAAAGTAAATATTATTCCCGCAAGTTCAATTCATTATAGTTAGTTTTGTGGTCTCGGTCTTAGTTATTGCGAGCAGAGTTTAAAATTTTAAAATAAAATTTAAAATTCACCGAATTGTTCTCACCTAAGCAGACACCTAAGCATTTCGAGGTAAAAAAAAGTATGGTTAATACTATCAGAATGTGGTAAAACTTACGGCGGTTCCGAACGCCAAAAGGCTTGGTAATATTTGCCGAAACGCTTTGGTAATTATTTTGATAAAGTTAACAATAAAAAGGATATTATAATATGTAGTAAAATTTTGCGAATAATGATTAAATTTGGGTAATTTTACCATGATATCTTAGAGCATGACATAGAAGCAATTTATTTGGTTAAATTTACTTTCCAGTTTTGTATCATTTACTAGAAATTTGGTAATAAGAACTATCCTTTTGAAAACCAGATTTCCAGTAAACCTTTATAATAGTAATTGAAAAGTTACTAAATGAATAGTTTAAACACCGTATATTTTAGTTTTATCTACCAGAATTATTATTTTTGCTATAAATGCCATTAGTATACAGAACATAATTTTAATAAATTTTTTTTCTTCGGGCAGTATAGAATAATTTAGAAAAAAATTTAAAAAAAAAAACATTAAAAAGATTTATTAACTTAAACCAAATTTTCGAAATATGAGAATAAATATTCAATGCCTTTTATTTAAAAATTTGACAATGGTGTTTAAAGAATACTTTTAATTTTACAATTATTATTTCGCGAAAGTGATCTAAGTACAAGTGAAGCGATAAATTCTTACATTTAAATTACGAAAATGTTTTTAAACATTTTAGAACTTCACGGTAGTTCCTTATTGTAACGTAAAAAGATTAAATACTTTTGTTCACAAAATTTTTTGATAGTTTTCTAAATACATATAAGATGCATATTTATACTGTTTATGCACAATATTCTGATTTATTAAAGTTTTATAAATTTTATTTCCTAGCTATTTTTTCATTTATCTAAAACACTCAAATTTTAAAAATTATTTACTGATAAAATGACTGCAACTAAAAGTACATATTTTTTAATTAGAAACTGATTGTAATACTTCTGAATATTCGTATGGTGCAATAAAAGTTTTATTTTTAGCTTTCATCTGAATTAAGAAATTTCAATCCATCAAGAAACTGCTAAGAATCCTCGTCCTTGTAATTAGTAAGATATTGCGATATATAACATTACATTAGTAAATACTGATGCGTAATGATCTGCATAACGTGCCATATTTTGATGGAATGGAGGTTAATTAAGGAAGAAACTTAAATATTGCAATTAAGAAAGAAATATTGAAAACGGTAAAAAAAAAACTTAAATGTTATGTTGCTATCTGGAAAAAGAAGGTATTGTTTCCGATGATTTTTTATTTTATTTACTTATTTTACACAGAATTAAATGAGATGAAGTTCTTTACAATAGTACCCATAGATTAGACATTTGCAGAAATTTTATATGTAAAAAAACTATTTTTGAAATGTAAATATTTATATTTTGTTCATTTCTAGTAAATATTTATAGTTTATTCGTTAGTCCTAGTAGCTAATTAGAAAATGATACATTGTTTTAGATAAATATTTTACGCTTACTTGAATTAAATTAAATTGTAGTCGATAAAAGGAATAACTTCAAAGAATAATTCCTGTTTAAAAAAAGTAACAGTCGAAAATAGTATTTTTTATAGATAAAACTCCCTGCTACTTCGGAGCTATTATTTATATTATCTGGAGATTGGGTATTAATAAATTCAGCGTAACAAGATGCATAGGCATCAGTACTTCATTTTCATAGATAATTGTTTTATATGTATTAATAGGTTCAGTACAAATTTGTACATTTTACACTTAAAATTCTTACAGCTTCTAAATTACTAATGCAATTCATTGGGAAAAAACATTTTATTCAGCTTAAAACACTATATCAAAGGCAATTCAAATAGCAATCTGTAAGGCTTTGTCTTCTTTCTGCTAAAACCTAACACACGGAGATTTGAAACATTTTTGGTAGAACTTTTATGCCAGATGGTTTTATTTTATTTTGTTTCATTACCGGCGTTGAATAGCCGCCCCAATTTTGAGTTCACGACTACAAATTTTCAACCTCGAAGCCTTATAATTTGAAACCCAATCCATAAGACAAGAGAGTAATCCGCACTTGCTTTACATGGAGAGTAAAAACACGAAACCATCCACAGGTGAGGGGAATCAAAGCCATGATCTGTCTTATATTGAGAATATTTTATGTCAGCACTGTAGTTAATGTGAGCCTGGAGCAGAACTCGTAGCGACCAGCCATTGCTGGGAATCGAAACCGGTTCACCTTATTGGAAGGCGAGTGCTCTATCCCCTGAGCCACCACGGCTCCTGCCAGATGTCTGACGTCATTTGAGCTTATTACTTTACTGTACTATTTATAAAATAAAAGTTTCAAAATCTAGATCATATGTTCCTTTTTTAAAATTAAACTGCTATAAATTTGAAAAAAAAAATGTTTAAAAATCTTTTTTTTTTTTTTCAAATTTCAAAATGTTTTTGGACCATATGAACAAACCGTTGATATTTAAAAAAAGAATGACTTCTGAAATAATGTATTTGGGGATGATTAAATTCGAATCTTGGTAAATTACTAAATGTTACAAAAATTTTGATTTTTTTTTTCTTCAAAATCATGAATAAATATTTCCCATTTATGAAAACGGAATTTCATATTGTTTTGACCCTTAAGCTTTTCTGTAAACTTCTATATTTGCGAGTAAAAACTTCTATCGACTTTGAGTTCGTAAATTTTAATGAAACACACAAATATTATACTCGAATTTAATAAAAATAATTGTTTTAAAAAGTAAATATTTACCTTGTCTAACAAAAACTTGATTGACATCCAATAAAATATCACAACCACCAGCGATCATTCTTTCAGTCGCTAGGTTTTTTCGAATATTTTCGGTTTCACTTACTTCATCGTGCATTTGCTAAAAAAAAGAACAAAAAAATTACCTTCATTTTTAATACAATACATTTTTAAACATTATGAGAGGAAATTATTGAAGCTTTCTCACAGAAAAAAAATCTTTACTTGATATGTATATTGAGAAAGAATTTTGATGAAAACTATAAGAATATAGTAAAAGTTATAGTGTTTCCGGCTCGGTAATGTGTACCTAAGCCCTTCGGTAATGATTAAGAAATGGAATATGGTTTTATAATGCATGAAAAAATTTGGTGAGTGGTAAAATTTGGTACCTTCATCATTATACCATAGACCATGGCATAAAAACCATTTATTCGGTTAAATTTACTCTTCACTGGGGTATTTGTTACTAAATGTGTAGTTATAAGAACTATAATTTTGAAAACCAGAATTTCCCGTCAACCGTTACCACATGGACGGTAAAATTACGAAATGAATGGTTTAATATACCGTATATTTTGGATCCATTAACCAAAAATATGATTTGGATAAAATAAACAGTAATGTTATTACTAATTTCTCCATGTAATGATGTAATGTAAGGTCAATTTTCTTCATTATTATTATAAATTTAATTCCGATATTTTTATTTGAGAAATCAATCCACTTTAATTGGGCTATCAACCTGACATTTAAAAAACCTAGGATATTTCCCATGTTTTCTTTTTTTTGCATCAAGTGCAGTAAAGCAGATGCCACTGGGCTAATTTAGTACTCAAAGACCTTATGGTGATACATGTGCATGCGTTTTAGGTATTTACGGTGAATGCACTTGTGGATAAATCCAATTCAGACTAGAGGTATAAATATCATCATCATATATTTTATCACGTTTGTGTTACGTGAATCACGTTGTGAGTTTATTTTGTCATGTTATGCATATCAATCAGTTTTTACACGATCGAAAGTTATAATTTTTTTAAAATTAATAAACATGTTTTAACTTGCATAAACTGCACACTGCGAAAAATAATATTTTTTCTTCCAAAATTGAGATAATAGTTTAAAAACAAATAGTTTAAAAACAAATAATAATCGAATTTGAAAACCACTTGTATTCAAAATTGAAACAGCATATTGAGCTATATACCTAGTCTCAAATGTGATGTGGCGTAGGAAATGTGCGAAGAAAATGTTCGTTGGCTGCCGGTAGGATTCGATCCTTGTACCTCAGTGTCGTAGTAGTGTAGTAGGGTGCTCTAACCAAAGCACCAATCTTTAGGATAAGTTAGGAAGCTTTACGTACTGGTCGTAGCAATACTAATTTTCTATTTTAATGGTACAAAGTATTGCAATTTCTATAATATAGTTTAAATAGCTAATTCAGTAATTTTAATTTTACTTTTTGATTATTTCGCTGTATCTTAAGAACTTTTAATCGAATAGAATGCATGTCATGATATGTCATTGCAGCTGCCACTATAAAAAGCTTCTGAACTCAATCTGGACTAGGTTGTGTAACTATAGTGGTTAGATCATTCTGAATCCTAGAGATCCCAGTTTTGAATCTTCCCTAATTCAACATCACTTCTGAGATTATACATTTTTATCAAAACTGAGTAAGCATTGCTTCAGTTTTGAATACATGGGGTTTTCAAACTCATAATTTTTTTGCTCAATTTCGTGAAACCCTTTTTTACATTGTACTAAAGTTGAAAAATATCGTTGTTAATTTTTTTAATTAAACTTTTTTTGCAAAAAACACATTTCTAATTTTTAATTTATCAATCCCCAATTCTACAGGGAAATAAAATGTATAATTTTTCTGTATTACATAGATTTTGTTAAATCATATATACTTATGTAGTCTAAAATTTCTAGCAAAGTAAAAATTTTAACTGTAAGACTAATAAAAACATTTTTATATAAAACATTTTATTTAATATTAGTTTAAAACATAAGAATTTTTTTGAAAACATAAATATTATTTTAGAATATATAAATAAAAATTAATTGAATCATCATTTCATTTAAATATTTAATGAAACGTTGACAGAAAGTGCTTCAATTACAATCGATGCAATAGAAAGGTAGTTTAATTTAAATAATTTAATAGATAAAAAAAATCAAATTTCACAAGTTCACAAGTTTTCAAACTAAAAAAATATTCAATTATCCTCGTTTAAAAATATTAAAAAACATAACATTAAGAAATAAATACGTATTTTTTTCATTGTCAATAATAATGATCTTACTCTAGATAGTTCTTCTAGTTTGGCGCGAGCATTTTCTAATGATTTTCTTTCTACATGATTGTGCGGCGTGTGAGCTAAAAGTTCATGAAGTGTGATAATGTAGCGTGGTACCTAAATAAAAAGAAACGACACCTAATTATTATTGTAATACATAGGCAGAATATATCCTAAAGAACAAAATCTGTTACAATCTTATTTAATTGTATGAAACAAGTAACGTTCATCTACTAAAGTGTAGACTGTTTGGAAAGTTCATAAATATCTATTTTAAAGGATGAGTTTGATTGCATATTTTTTAAAACGAAACGGAAATCTAGCTAATTAGCCAATAATAAAAGTTTCAAACTCCGTATGTATGTGTTTAAGTCATGATTTGAATATTTTATCTTATATTTAATTGTATACTTTTTAGACGGAAATAATATAAATATTTTTATGTAATAATGTAAATATTTTAGATGTAATAAATAAGAGATTACAGAGAAATGAATTTTTGTTCTTGTAAAAATGATTAAAAATATCATACTATATACATAAATCCACAATTTAAGCTACATCCTTAAGTTTATGCAATTTCATGTTCATGTTTTTTATGATTACTTTAGTTTATTTAAATCCTCAATCTCTAATCACGTATCATAATTTCGTGTTACAATAGTCAACATTTCAACAACACTATTATAATGCTAACATTCTTACCAATGTATGAATGTATAGATTTGATACTGATATTAAACAAAGTTTTCTACTTTCAAAAATTATTCCGAATACTAAAGGAACTATTTAAAAATTTCAATTATGAATTGTGTCTCTGAACAGCTTGAAAATTTTCTCTACAATATTAATTTCATAAAAAGTAATGTCAATCTGAAGTTTTTCATGGAAATTTCAAATTTCTTTAAAATGCTTACGTCATTTATGAGGGGAGGGGGTGAAATTTCTTCAAGCATTGAAGCTAATACATCAACCTTTATATACATTTATAAGAATCTAAATCTTATTATTGAAGCCATTTATAGTAGTTTAAATTTTTTCACTCAGTTGAAGCTTTAGTTATCGAGCTACTGAAGCCAATTCTAAGAGAAAAGAAACTTCTTCATATTAATAAAGCTATTTCTATGAGTTTAAAATTGTTTGTCATTAATGAAACGATTTACAGGAATTTAAAACTGCTTGAGATTCTAAGAGCTTTGAATTTAAGAATAATTTTAGTTTCTGAATTCATTTTAAGGTGTTTAAAACCGTTTAAAGCTTTTGAGATTTAAATATCAAACTACTGAGGCTACTTTTAGGAGCTTAAACTTTTTCAAGTTTTTGTTAACTGTTAGGAATGTTTCGGAGTGAAGAAACGTTAGGATTGATTCTTTTGTTAGTTAGATTGTTATGAATGCTTGGCATGCTGGAAAATTGAATAATATTTAAGTTTAGAGATCAGATCTTACTGTCGCAACTTAAGGATACAATTTTGTAATAAAGTTGTTCACGCATGCAAAATAAGTACAGTGAATAAATAAGAGTATACTTATCTTAGTAGGATAGTTTATAAATGATTGTTTTGCTAGATAGATTCTAAGTTCTACCGGTGAAAAATTCTTGTTCAAATTACGGTAGTAAGTACTGTCACCTGAAGTGCAGCATCCGTATTGTATGTGTAAGGTTCTGTAGTATTGTTCAGTCCTGATTTATTGATTTTTTTTATCCCGAACAAAGAACGCGCTTTCAGCTACCTTGTAATGAATTCCGGGTCACATTACTGCAAAAATACAAGCCAGTTTTTTTAAGGTAAAATGCATTTTTACGTCAAATTTTGAACAACAAAAAAATCTGATATACCGTAAATTTGACAGTAATATTCATTAAAAAATCACTGGCTCTCTGTAATTAAATAAACATCACGGTAAAAATTATGGAATAACATTTTACGGTAAAAATAGATTTGACGGATTCTGCACACAGGGTGCCAGTACTCTTAACAGTAATTTTATTCCGGATTTTTTAAAGTGTAAACATTCGGTATGTTAGAAAAATGAGCCATATTAAAATATCTCAAAGTTGAAAATTCTGGGTTGAATTTTTCAATACTATATTGCACACTTATCGACGGACCGAGATAGTCTGGTTGGTAAGACGTTGGACTCGTGTTCGTGAGAACAGGAGATTGAATACCCACGGCCGAAGAAACCCCGTGTATAAAATAGAGACTGGTGCAACTTAAATATGCGGGGGTCACAAAGTTCCTTAAGTTTCCATAACAAATCAATACCTCTCAGGGTACTGAACAGGAGATTGAGCATTCTCTAGTCGAGGTAAAAATTACGATCTTTGGATGAATGGATGTATGAATGGGTTTGTCCTGCAAAACAGATTGGGAAGTGTATGTGTGGCTGAAATCGTATTCTTGGCCATATATCGCGCCACTGAAAAACAAGAAACGCACCCTCTGCATTAAATTTGCTTGGTTTCCCAAGCAGACTTGCTAGCATTGGCAAGTGGCAATACAAACAACAGCACTTATCAACGAAAAATATTTATTAAATGATTGTCTACTTATCTGATTCATTGTTATGTTAAAAACGTTTGTGTATAATGTTATGTTGTTACAATTGATTATTTTGTTAGATATCTCCTACGTTATCAATAATAGGTTTGTCAAAGAGTGGAACAATTTAAATTTTCAGAGAAAAGATTTGCAATCTCGAAGGCTACCGACAGACAGTGAGATGGAGTCATACTTACCTGATGCATTGGGTACGTTAGGAAGGTTTCCAGCGTTCTCCCCTGAAGGCTGGACTTTTCTTCGAGTCTTCTGAGGATTGCGACAAATTTCTCCCTCTGCTTACATTCTGCCAATACCTGGAGACTGTAGTGGTGATTTCTCACGTACTCCTGATAGATGGTCAGCATGGGCAGCAACATGTCGAAGAGATCTCCTGGGACAAATGGGCAGCAAGCGCACTAAGTTAAGGTCATCATCGCATCAACACACACTAATTCTACAGCGTTGCCACCATGCACTAATTGAAGCCATTACACATTTCATTGCTGATCAGTGTACTCAGGGAAGAAGTTATTTTTAAAAAGGTTTCTGTCTTCAGATCTATATTTTATATCTATGTTTTTTATGTTTCTTTATATCTATATTTTTTATATCTTACTATCTGAATTTCGATATATTATCATGCGTAATACAAATATTATTTACTCGAATAATTGTAACTTTCGTTATAATTGAAATAACTGTCATAGGATTTTCTTATGCATGCAAAGCCTTCAAAAGCATTTTATTTACATGGTAATGATAAAGGAAATTTTTTCTAGACATTAATTTTGATCTGTAATCAATTTGTTGGAAAAATTTTACTTTTACTTTTTACATTTTTTGGTTGATTTTTGCAAGGATTTTAGTACACTTAGCCTTGCAACATAGAATTCCACTAAAAACAAAAAGGAATTCCTTTTATGCATATGTATTTTATATTCCTGTTTATTCATTTTATTGAGTATTATGGCAAAGTCTTGTTTATAGAGTAATTTTTCAATTAAATTCAGCGAGTATTCCCATATATATATGACATGTACAGGCTGAGATCTATTGGAGTTTGAATGATTAGTACGTAAGCAATCTATACACTGAACCAACGGTCTTTTTATTTACTTAGCGTCGACATTAAACAATAGAAAGAACAACTCGTAATGTTTAAATCTCATCCTTGGTCTTTTGAGCTCAAACCCGAGTGAAAAAAAAGACATTCAAATCATTGACACAAACTTGCCACCATGCAGATCATTTTAAATGAAGCTTACCTTCATTTCCCTTTTGTGAAATGCTGACCACATTACCACAGTCAAGTTAAGCCTAACATTTAAGCCTAATTAATTTTGTCTTAATCTTAACTTCAATCAGGCCGATGGTCAGAAAATTGTAAAGTTATAACCCCCGTGGCCCTCTGGACTTATAATGGGCTCTTACGAGAATGCTTCTAGTAGAGGAAGAATTACTTTGCTTTCTTTAAATCTATGATTTTCCATCCAAATCCAATAGATTTTCGTATTAGGCAAAGTTAATTATTATAGTAAGAATCATTTTCAATACAGGAGTAAGTGGTGTTGCTCATTTTGTAAGTTCTTTGAAAATCCAAATTGTTATTTAATATTTGATTGTAAGAAATTTTTAAATATTTAATATTATGCTTCTTAAACATACATTTCCCTGAGTGCAACTGCATAAAGCTTGAGAAAATACCGAGCTAAATAAAGGCACTAAGCAGGACTTACTAACCATGATAAAGCACTTACTATGCTAAGCAGTACTTACTAACCTTGATAAGCAGCACTTACTAACCATGGTATACCAGCATTACTTTTGACTCTAGAATGCATGCGGTGCAGCTCGAAGCGTTACACATTTATCCTACTGTGCTAGCATTTTCTACAATTCTACGAACAACAGCACTAATTACAGCATTTATTTGCATCAGAAAAAAATTAGAAAATTATACAAAATAATGTGAAACTTTTAGCATAGTTTCGTCTTCCTTAATGTATAATAAATTTTAGCTATTACATATGTTACTCAGAGGTGCCAACTAATACGATTTAACTGCAATTATTACGATGTCATAAGATTTCGGTGTTACGGTTGAGTTATACAATCTACGGTTTTTGAGAATAACGACCAAGAATTATGAAAATTTGTTGCTTATGAATTTAATGGTAGAAAATTTAAAAAAGTTATATAATCCACTTTCCATAATCTGTTTTATATAAAGTTTCTCCCATAACAACTAAGAATTATAAAAAAAAATTTATGAATTTGAAGGGAAAAAATGAAAGTTGGATAATTCATTTTCCATAATCTGTTTTAATTAAGGTTTCTCTTGTAACAGCCACGAATTATGAAAATTTGTTGTTTATAAATTTAAAGGGAGAAAATAAAAGTTGGATAATATGTTTTAAGTAAGGTTTCTACTATAACGACCAAGGATTATAAAAAATGTTGTTTGCAACTAATTTGCGATATTTTTTTCTACTCTTTAAACATTTAGAAAAAACAAAAACAATTTGATGGATATGCGGAATAAAAAAAATCTCCTCTTTTTGTATTTTAGAAAATCTGCACTGAAAGTAAATCTTCTCTAGTATACGAAAGCAAAAGACCATTAACTCAAATCTAAAATGTCGTGAGAAAATTTTTTTTTAGTTCAAATGCAGTTTGAAAAAAAAGCAATAAGGGCTAATGCTAATTTAATCAAAAAAGGGAATAAGTTTAATCTTAACATTTTATAAAGAAGTATAAAATTTCGATGTTACATAATTTTTAATTTAGCACCGTTATCAAATTGTTACCTTTTTAATTAATAGTAAATTCATACAAAATATTATTATTATCATATACCTATGTAGAATTTAATGGTATATACACCTTAAAATTGCGCTAACTTTAATTTCACAACCTTAACTGTATACACTTCTATGTTATTGTACTATTTAATGGTGATTGATAGTTTGGAAAGTTGGAATCTCTGATAATTATTTAAAGATCTGATTAGTAATACCAAAATATAAAAGCTCTCTGATTTAAGTTTATTAAACAGTAAATACACTATGCATTCCTTAATATTCAAATATAAAAAGGTATTTGATAAAAATTAAGTCTAATATTAAGTACACAAATATTCCGCAATAGGTTGATTGATTCAGGAATACGCTTGTTAAAGTATTCAAATGCTCTGAATTAGGTTGATTTGCAAATAAGCAAGATGATTAAGCATAAAAATATCTGTATAAATTAAATAAAGTTAATAAAAATGACCACAATTGAATTCGAAATTTAAAATCTAAAGTTTTGAATTACAGTACAAAAACGAATTGGTTGATGTTTTACAAGGTGTGATATCAGTTTAAATGTTTCTGTCTTTAAATAAAGTTAAATTGTTCCAAATTGCGAATAAAAATTAGACGTTAAAAGGTTTTAAAGGACTCAACTAATTGTTTCCAAATTTTTGACATTTTAAATAGCAACAAAAGCAAAAAGTTATTAATTTTTATTTTAGAAAGGTTCATTTGTTATTGTTAGTGCTTAGAGTAAAGATAAAGAAAGAGAAACTTTTTTTTATAATAAAAACATGCCATAACTAATTGAAGAAATAAAACTACTTAAACTCAGTGCGCTAACATGAGACTTCTAAACATATTTTATGAAATTTAAATACAACAGCATTAGTTACAAATGAAACTGTAGTGAAAATTATTAATTAAATGTATTATTTTAAGTAAATATAAATGAAAAAGAAATTGAATTACATTTAGAAATTTCATTTAAAATTACACCTCTCTCTTATTAGTTGTTTTAAAATTTTATTACTCATTGATCTTTCAGTTGGAATCATTTGATGATTTAATATTGTTTTATATTAGTTTATATTTTCAAATGAAATGTTTCATCGGATTTGAATGTATGTAAACAATAAAAAATAAGGATTTGAGAATGACCTCTTACTTCCTTTTTTTAATTGAATGCAGGTGAAAAGTAAAAATAATTTGTGAATGAACCTTTACTTCTTTTTTCCAATGTAAACAAACAATAAAAATAATAATTTGTGAGTGATTACTTTTTTTTTTGAATGCCAGAAAAAAACAATAAAAATATTTTGTGAATGTCCCATTATTTTTTTTCCTAAAAATTGTTAGATGAGATTATTAAATTATTTATTTGGATAATTTTGTTTTAAATAAACAGAACTTTTCAAATTGAAATAGTTTTTTGCAAGAATTAGTGAAATTTCACCTTCTTTGTATTAAGCTCTCCCTCTCTCTTTCTCTCTCTCTTTCTCTCTCCCTCTCTCTCTCTCTCTCTGTCCTTCTTCTTTGATAAACAGTTGTAATTATTGATTTGAATAAAAACATATTTCTTCATATTTTTACTAAAGTATCTTGAACTTAGCTAAAATGAGTACGTATTTTAATAATGTTGCATTGAAGAATGTTATCTAAAAGAATATTTTAATGTGCATCAGGTTTTTTTTAGATATACGCCTTTTGATCCATTGAAATTACCGTAATGTTTGAGGAAATAGTTATGGAACTTGTGAGTTCTTGAAATTGGTTTCTTATTTCAATTTTAACTTCTCTTTAAATAAATGAAGACATTTTAAAATACTTTTAGGAAAAGGCAGTATTTTGTAAGTTATGCAATCTTTACTATTTTGTAATAAAATAATACATATGAAATCAATTGAGGTGCTTTTTAAATTGATTATTTTATTAACTTTGCTTGTTTTTTATTAATTCGATTCCGTTAAATTAATTTGGTTTTAAATGAACCGAACTTTTTCAAACTGACATGGCTACTTACAGGAATCAGTTAAATTTTCCTTTCTCCGTATTAAGTTTTTTTTTTTTTTAAATTTAAAATCAAGCGTATTATTGAGTAAAATAAAAAGTTATTTTTCACAAAAGCTATAACTAGCTTAAAACGTGTTCAAATTTTAATAATTTTTCAATGAAAATATTATTTAAAGATCTTACTAATGTGCATCATTTTCTTAACAGCTATATTACCTTTTACTCTATAGTAATTGCTATAATGGTATAGAAAATCAATATAAAGATTGTAATTTCTTAAAATCATTTTCTAATTTCAATTTTAACTGAAATAAATAAGTGATGGCAATTTTAAATACTTTTATAATGGGTAATACTTTGTAAGTTAGACCACTTTCATGGTTTTTTAAAAAAATTATATGAATTGTTCAAGTATTTTTCTTATAGTTAAATAATAAAACAGACATATTAATACTTAAATAGAATTTCACTTCTTTATGCATGAGCTAAATTTTTTAAAAATCATTTTCTAATTTCAATTTTAACTTAATTAAATAAATGATGGTATTTTTAAATAATTTAATAATGGGCAATACTTTGTAAGTTTGGCCACTTTCATGGTTTTTTAAAAAAATTATATTAACTGGTAATAATTGTTCAAGTATTTTTCTTATAGTAAATAATAAAGCAGACTAATACTTAAATAGAATTTCACTTCTTTATGCATGAGCCAAATTTTTAAAAATTTGTTAAACGGTAATAATTAATTTAATAATCAAACGGTTTAAATTAGTCACACCCCAGAAATTTTAATATTAATTTTTTGGATAATAATCAATATTGCTAGTTTGGATAGGTTTATTGACTTATTCTAGATCTAACATTTCTACTAATGTAAATATGTAACATTTGTGCGATTACTAATCAGATTACTATCACTAAAAAATACTTAATTTGCTACATTAACTATGTACTTATGAAGCACATCAACAAAACTCACTTAATCTAATCTACAAGCGAGGGAATCTAAAGCATTACACATTGATTGACTACGCTATATTCTACACTTCTAAGAACATCACAATGTTACAAAAATGCACTGCAGAAAATAAATGAATTATTTTAAAATTTCATCTAACTTATATGAGTTCTGCGCGTGTCACAACACCTTTTTAAATTTTTTAAGCACAAACAAACTCAAGTTAAGTATTTTCAATGTTCAATTTGAATTTAGAATGACTATTTCCATTTAAACAGGAGTTTATTAAAAAAATGCACTTCTTTTTAAAAAACCTCAAAAAATTCCTTGAAGTTATAAATCAGTTTTTTAAAGTATAAAAATCTAAAAAATCTGTTTGAACAAATTTATACATCCAAAATCTATGATTAAAACAACTTTGCAATTTGAAATAAAAGTGTATACATGTAAGAAAAGCTGCATAATTAAATATAAAGTATTTGTTAAGGCTTAATGTATTTCAAAAAGGTTGTAACCAAATGAAGGTAAATATTTAACTAATAAAAATGACCTAGTTATCATTTATTGTATTTCACCATCTGTTTACAAGTCTAAAAAAACTTTAGTATATATGCTATTAGTATATATGCTTAGTATGACATAAATATTTTTATATTAATTAAAATTTCAAATTTATTTTATAATTTAATTCATATAATACCGAATACACAATGTCAACAATTGAACACACAATGTCAAGTTAATTCTAGAAGAGTATCAATGATGTACTATGCATAAAATAATTATGAGTGATATATACTATGTCTTATATATTTCAAAGTTTAAAAGAAAATAATTTTCATGAAATTATAACAAGGAAATTCAAATTTAGTTTCTTAATTTCTTAGGTAGTATTGTTTTCATACTAAATAGTACACGCTATTATGCAATTCATAATTAAGAGATTTATTTTCTGAATAATTTGAATAGCAAAAATAAAATGCATAGTTTTTTGAAAAATTTTCAATAAATAAATAATTTAGAAAGCAGTAAGAATGTTAAAAAATAACTTTATCTTGTTTTTGTAGCTTTGCTCTAGAGACATATTCAGTAATTTTGTTCACAGTAATTTATATATGACTGATTGTAAACAACAGAAACCGAATAAAAACATTTTAAAGACAGGCTTTTTCAAATTACAGTATTAAAACACTATTAACCGAAATATTGTACCAGAGCAGGCTTTTTATTAGCGTTTTTTACTAAAAATTAGATAGTTTGTTTGCATGTATTAAAAATATATTGGAGATAAATGCAATTTACTCTTAAATCTCTTGATCTCTGAAAAAAAAAATCATTGATAGAAATTAATATTTTGGCGGTATATATATAAAAAAAATTATACCGGTATTTCGATTGTTTTACAGTGATTACATTTTTTATACTATAAAATATTAAGAGTCAAATGTTGTTTCCAAAATCATTTTAATGCAAAAAGTAAAAACAACTTAGTAAACTTAAAAATGTAAACTGGAGTTAACTTAGTTGACTTTTTATAAGTCAACTTAGTAAACTGAAACTTAGAAATCTTGTGGGAAATATATGTTTGTCTATTAATAAAGTTTTATGTGAATGAACTCTGACACACACTTCAAAAAAAATATTATTTTATGAAGCAATAAAAATTGATAGAAAGCGCAAGATGTTGTAAAATCAGTGTATCCTACTCCTTGAATTAAATTCAATTTTAGTTATTTTCCTTTAAACTTGTTTCTTGATCTAATTTGGATATTCATGTAATTAAAAGTTATTTTTTGTGTAGCCTGCATAATCTCAAATAACGGAAATTAATCATAAGCTTAATAACTAAGTGTATTTGATTGGAATATATTAAAACGTATAGCTTTACTATGAACACACAATATTTTACATATTTTGTTTCTACCAAGTCTACAGCCAATAGAGTAAACGAGAAAGCATATATGTACCTTGAATTGATTCAAGGTACAAAACAGAGACTAATCCAATGTAAAACCAGCTTAAACAATTTTGCTTCTGTTAGGCCTAACAAGAAAAAAAATCTTTCTTAAAGAACTGTTACAGTGAAGCTGTTGAGGGTGACCACTTTTGAGTGCCTTCTTTAGTTATCATTTAATGGAAGGAAATGAGCCATAATTTGTTATTCTATCACGACAAGCCTACAGCTAACAGAGTCTACACAGAAGTATATTTGTGCCAAGTGAACTAGTCGCACATACCTTGGACCGCTTCAAGGTACAATACAGAGACTAATTCAAAGTACAAGCTGATTACACAGTTTTGATTGTGTTAGGCTTAACAGAAAAAAAAATATTTTTCTTAAAGAACTAGTACAATGAAACTTGTTGAGGTTGACCACACATGGTGCCTTGTTTTGTTATCAACTAATGGAAGGTTATAATTTTTTTATCACACCTTATTTCATAATATTGTAATATATATATACAATATCATTAATGTTAATTGTGTTATTTGAATGTTTTTATATATTATCAATCGAAATAAAGATACACGTCATTTAAATTTTTTACATGACTATAACTTTATAATGCATTTTGAAAATTCTCCATACACCTTAAGAAATGATATAAATTAAGGAAAAATTCAAAATGTTAAATAAATTTAATATTGAACTCATTAGTTTAAAAAGTGGATATTATTATCATGTAGATTATGTATGCCATTTGCTTTTCATAAATATTTTCTTAATATATCAACACACAATATCATATATGCAATAAGACAACATGACAACATATTCATTTCAACATTTTAAAATTACTTATTTGTTACGAAAGCACTCAATACTTTAACATAAGGTCATATAGGGGTTTTGGTTGGCTTTTAACACTGCTTAATAATTCAATGAATTTTAATACAAAGCATAATGGTAAGGAAAATTTTCTGATTTTTTTTTTCTCTATCAACGTATAAAAGGTTTCAAATAGCATTCACTAACATCCCTAAATAAATTTGATTTTCGTAGGCAACAAAGGTAGACAGGTGTTCAGGATTAGAAGATTTTGCTTTCTATTATTATGTATTATGAATTCCGTGAAATATGAGGTCAAATTGGGCAGGTAGCCAACTTACAAGGGTGGTCGACTTACAGGTTTCACTATACTTTATCTATAAGGAATTTTAATCCATAACATAAAGGTACAGAACATTTCCTGATTTTTTTTTCTCTATCAACATATGAAAAGTTTCAAAAAGCAATCATTATAACAACTCTAAATTAATTTGACTTTCGTGCGCTACAAATGTAGACGGGTAATCAGTTTGCGAAGATTTTGCTTTCTATTATTATGTAATATGAATTCGGTGAAATATGAGGTCGAATTAGGCAGTTGGTCAACTTACAAGAGTGGTTGACTTATCAGGTTTCACCATATTTTATCTATAAGCAGTTTTTTGCTCTTAACTACCTTAGTTTTGATTTTAAACGTATGAATTAGATAGTTTATTGTTTCAGTATGATTAAAAAACCTAAAAAACTCAAAGAAACAAAAGTTCTTGACCAAAGTCTGATTCATGAAAAGTCTGCTTAAAAAAGTCAGAAATGACTATAAACACATAAGATAAAACCTGTACAGGCACCAAATACACGTATTGAGTGCAAAAATCTTCGAATGGATTTTTATAAAGTGTTTCAGTGTATTATAGTGAATAAAAAAAAATTTCGGATGACACAAAATTCAAATTTCAATCTGAAACTTCAAAAAGCTGTTCTTAAAAAAATAGTTCCCAAATTTTTTAATGGTAGTGTAATTAAAAGCATCTTTTATTATAAACATGATACAAAAATGCTTTTTATTTCTATTGGTTAGTTGCTAGTTGGAGACGAAATATTACAATGAATTAATATTACAATATTAAAATTACTAATTTTTAATGTTACAAACAAACAGAAAACATAACTTTAATGGTAGTATGGTAATGTATATCAGTAATATATCTAGAAATGACCATTTATTTTTTAAAAAAAGAAATTCAATATTTTAGCTTGATCACATGATACAAAAAATTAAGACCTAGTATGATGACCTGAATAACATTTGATCTAATTATCGGATTTTTCCAAAATTACTTACAATTTCAATTTTTCAAAGGATAGACATTATATATGCTAATCAATTTACGCAAACCATGGAACGTAATCCGTGTTTTGTTTAAACGACTTAGATTATTTCATGAAAAAACTTTATGACTTGCTTAAATACACTGTTAGAATTTTCATTTCAAAATTATGGTAAAATAGACGGTAGCAGTCTATCTACCCGTAAATTTAACCGTAAAGTTTGCTGTAAAGAACATTTCCTAACTTTACTGTTTTGAAACCGTTAACAACTAATAGGGTTAAAAAAAATATGAATAACAAACTATGCGGTTTTTAACCATTTACAACTAAAATGGTTTCAGAACTCCAAATAAATTTAAATGGTCAATCGAGCTCGGCTTTTCGTCAGGTAATAGGCATTGGGGTTAAGTTTGGTTGAGTAGTGTCTTCACAAATGAATGTAGTTCATTTGATTGTTTCCCCTAACGAGATGGGGTATAGTAAATTGTTTATGCTAAGCAGCTTTATGGTGCTGCCATCTATACGTGAATGAGAGCATTGCATATCGAGTACTAATAGTTCAGGGTCATTACTAATAGTACTAATAGTTCAGGGTCACTGAAAATTGCAGGACACTGAAAATTCTTCATGTGTTGAAGGGAATGGAGGTGATACTGTGGTGTCAAAGCTGGGACTCATACGACCGTTTTGTTGGTCATGAAATTTACAGATCAGCTCTCTCGGCTATAATATCTTATCTTCCCAGCTGCTAGGAACTAAGTAACTCCATTAGGTCGACCTATTCGGCACTATAAAATTCTGGCTGTTTAAGCACATTAGGTGAAAGTAGTCAATAAACGGTTTTCCTCACAGTTAACAGTTTGAATACCATCTTATTTACGGCTATTTAACTGTTTTTTTTAATGTGGTAAAATATCAATTAAATTATTATTTAAAAAATTTTTCTGAGAAATTTCTAACAGTGTAGTTCAAGAAATATGTGAAAATAAGAAAAAAAAGTAAAATTAATTTTAATTGCTTTGAGAACCAAGAGGCTGGGAAAAAAGCAAAAAGATGCAAAGAAAGAATCTTTTTGCCTTTTCTTATGTGATTTAGTACATTAAATACCACTTGACCAATGAAATAAGCATATTTAAGGCTATAAAGACTGTATTTTAGTATGTTAACTTCGATCACTAGATTAAAAGTAATTAGATTTTCCATTTTTTCACTTAAAACAATGCACATTAAAGTAAAATGTATCAATGTATGAAATGTTATACAGTTCGAAAAATATATACAATAATGTGTAACGTTACTGAAACAGACGGCCGAATGACTCACCTAAAACTAAGGTCGGCCAGCTCTCCATCCTTGCCGTTAGACCCTTTATAAATATTTGATGCAGAAACATTACAGTTTCACTGAAAATTGTAACACACAATTAGTACAAAACAACAAATTAAAGCATGAGCAGTATTTTTTTTTTCATTAAACAAAATAGTTGAAAACAATATAGGTTAACCTTTTGCTTACTGCTGGTACAACATATGGACCACATGTGATGGTACTATATGATACACCGTAAGCCTACGGCTGGTACATCACATGGACCACATGCGATGGTACTATATGATACACCGTAAGCCTACGGCTGGTACAACTTATGGACCACATGTGATGGTACTATATAATACACCGTAAGCAAAGGATTAACAGTAAATAAATAATCCCAAAGAACTGGAGAGGTAAGATATTACTTGATTAAAAACTTTATTACCTTCAAAAGTATGCAAAATGGAAAGAACAGTCGACATGTTTAGAGCGCTCAAAAATAGGCCCCCAATTTCCAAACTTTCCAGACATGCATAAGAAGAAGCGAAAGTGAAATAAAAAACGTAAAACTACCAAAGAAAAATAGAAAAATAAAGGTGAGATATAAAACTAGAAAATTCGCTGTAGCCGAGAGAGAGAGAAGTTGAACAAATAATTGAAAACATTAACAGGAGAATAAACATTCATATGAATAAAGCAAGATTATGCGCATCAATATGATCTGCTTTTCCACCCCAGTCACATCAGCTCATCTTGATCTCCTGGAATTTTGTTTTATTCATGTGAATACTGATTCTCTTGTTAATGAGATTAGTTCCTCACGACCTCTACATAGCACGCGAAACTACATTTTACCCTTATTTGTCCCTCTCGGTCTCTATGGGTTTTCTTGTTCAGTTTTTCCTCTTTCTTTTTCTCTCAATTGCTGTGGTTTTCTAGTTTTTTTTTTCACCTTTATTTTTTCGATTTTTCTTTTACAGTCGTTTTCTCATTTTTTTATTTCAAATTATTTTCGCTTATATTTAAAATTTAACTAAACTTTATACTTTCCATTAACAAGACTTAGAGTTTTAACTTATTAATATCTAAGAGCTATATTTAAATTTTGAGTGTAATATTTAAGCGATTTGCACAAAAATGGGAACTGGAAATGCATTAAAGCTGAAAAAAGTTTACAAGCTGATGCAACAGATGTCACCACCATATCAAAATGCAACTCAAAACTAGAAATGTTTTGCGATTGTTAGCAATTAACAAACATATGCATCAAGAAAGTGAAATTTAATAATGAATATATTATTTAAATTCATTTTAATGTTTTACTTGAAATATATTCTACTAAATAGAAAATACATTTCGATAATTCGTAGTTTAAAGCAATGAATAAGTAAAATATTATAAAAAAAGTTTCAAAAATTATTTATCATTGTACAAAAAAGTTCATCCAATTTCTACAAAAAGTCTTATGAAATTAAATTGTAAACAGTCAACTAAATTTGCATCAAGCAAATTCTAATTTTAAAAAAAATAATGCCTTCTGACTAGAGTTAAAAAAAATGATAAAAGCTCTTACAGTTCATCATCATATTTAATGTTTGCAAAACATTAATTACTCAAAAACGCTTTTCATTGATCTTATTTCACTATTTTCATGATAGTATAACTCATTTTAACTGTGTGATCTCATATAACTTCACTACATTTTTTATGTTTCAAAATTTTAATCTACGTTTAATCTACATTAATTTACGTTTTTGAGTAACATTAATAACTCATAAACGGTTTTCATTGGACTGATTTCAGTATTTTCATGATAGTACAATTCATTTTAAATGTGAAATCTCATACAACTTCAGTGCAATTTTCTTGTCTCAAAATTCAAATTTTCTCTCACCATTATTACTGAAAACACTAACTTTTGTTTTTGAGTAGAAGTAAGTACCAAAAAATGGTCTTCATTGGTCTTATTTAAGCATTTTCTTGATAGTGCATCTCATTTTAAATGTGGTATCTCAGATATCTTCACTCCATTTTTTTTCTTTTTCAAAATTCTAATTTACCGTAACCCTTTTTCTTAGTCTTTAGGTTACTTTTTTTAAAAAAAAAAAACTTGTCTATACATTTTTATTTTTAACGGATTTTCATCTATTTATAACTAGTTTATTGCAAGAGAATGAAAATGTAACTTAACTTTATTAAGGATACTTCGAATTCTTGTCATTTTTAATGTGAAATGTTGAATTTCAAATGAAATATTCTTGAATTTTAATTAATTACCAGCATGAATAGGAAAAAAAGTGTATTAGGTTCAGACAATAGAATTTTCATGCTATGATATATAGATATAAATATAAGATCCTTCAATTTTAAATCATAAACTTAACTGCTGTAGCTTTCTGAATTTTGTATTTAACACAATATATGTTTTGACTTTCCTTTTTAAATGATAGTAATAGTAAAAAATATTTATATTTTTCTCAAAACACAACTAACAAACAGATAACTTGATTCAAAATAGCTTTTAATTACTGAAAATAAATAGTTAAAAGTATCATTAAGCTAATAAGATTGAACTTGAAATTAGTTATATTATGTTTGATGTATCTTAGCATAACATTATAAAAAACAATATGAGCATAATATTATTAGCATAATATTATTAGCATAATATTATTAGCATAACATTATTAAATAACATTATAAAAATGCAGATAATGTTACACATATAGTTTTAGTAAAGATTCTTTTCCTTAAATAAGAACCTTTGTCAGCGTCCACGTACAGAATGAAAAAGGGAAACACAGATATGCCGTCGAACATTTCATTTCGCATCTGTTTGTGTGACGTTACATGTGCTTTTTTACGTTGTTTAACTATATTCCTATCATGCAAAGTTTGTCCAGCTATCTCTTTAGGTTTTGAAATTTGTTTCTTAATTAGGATTTCAGCTTTTATGGTGAGAGATATTTACTATTATATAGTATGGGCCAAAGTCAATCAATTATAAAACGTCTGAATCCCCTAAAGCAGCGGTTCCCAATTTATTTTCGTCCATTCCCAAATGTCAAACCATCTTTCTACGGAATAATAAATACTTATAAATAAAGTATATAAAGGCAGTTGAAAATACTACTTCATTCTTTATTTGTCTTATTTTAATAAGAGAAATGAGATTTTTCCATATTTTATTTAATTTTATAACCATCGTTGAGCAGTCGACCCAACTTCGTGAGTTTACAACTACCAATGTTCAACTCCGTTTTCTTGTAATTTTAAATTTAATCCAGAAGACAAGGGAACTCCAGGATCAAGTATTGGATGAAATTTTGACTTCGTAGAGGACTTTCTGAATGTGTAATATAACATGTAATAAAAGTTACATAATATGTAAAGAATCAATGAATTAACTGGGAAAGGACAAGATAGGAAAAAAAATGAGATGGTTACCTATTGAGGAAGATGGAATTGACCTCGTCATGTGTGCAAGGTGGCTTTTGTGAGCTGGCAGCCATCTTGAACGGCCTCAAGAAGCAGGAAACCATCAACTGTAGCTGTTCCACGTATTCCTCTTCAGATTCAACCATTCGAAATACCAAACTGGAAAATATAACACGTTTGAGTCATTTAGTATTCATAAAATAACTATACTGAAAAAAATAAATAAAACGCATGCTGAATTTACTCATAAGCGAATAATTATTTAGCTTGATGGAATACTGTTAAGTCTCACTTGAAAACCCTAAAAATAAAAGTGTTCAAGAACATGTTAGAATTACTTCTAAAAAACATTAGTATATGGTGATAAATCCTTAAATAAAGGGTTTCTCCATAAAAAAATATTTTTTAATAAAGTTTCTTTTTTGCTATTATTTAAAACGCCATTAAAATTCTCTAAATGCCTTTTTTCTTCTTTTGAGATTTAGAGACGTTTTCTTATGTGCGATCTGATTTATTTAGGATCCACATTTATTTAAGATTTCTGAAGATATGAATTTATTTGCATTCACGTCCAAAAAGAATTACATCTGCTTGAGCAGTTGTAGTAGTAGTTATTTATTTATTATTTAGAGATTTAATGCTATGTTATTTATTTAGGATCTATATTTTTTTTAGGATTTCTAAGGACATGAATTTATTTGCATTCATGTCCAAAAAGAATTACATATAGGTGAGCAGTAGTAGTAGTTATTCATTCATTATTTTGGGATTTATTTAATGTTATCATATAATTTATTTAGGATTTATGAGGATAGGAATTTATTTGCATTTATATCCAAAAAGAATTATATATATTTGTTCAATGAGTGGTAATAGTTATTTATTTGCTATTTAGAAATGTTTTTAATATTATTATGTTATTTATTTAGGATATATTTTTATTTTGGATTTCTGAGGATATGAATTTATTTGCATTCATATCCAAAGAGAATTACCTATAGTTGAGCAGTAGTAGTTATTTAGTTATTATTTAAATATTTTTTAATGTTATTTTGTTATTTATTTAAGATCTGTATTTATTTAGGATTATTATGTTTGGGATGTGAAATACCTGAGATGTATTTCTAATGCTATCACATCCACCCGTATTCGCTTGCGCAATAATATTGTTTTGACATGAAAAATTATGCAACATTAAATCTAAATCAAATGCAAAGTTTTGGAAAATAGTCATTAAATTATTGATTATAAGTGAAGTAACACTTAGAAATATTGGGAATAAGTCTTAATTGTTTCTTATACTTCAAAATAATTTTGGATGCACTATTTCATGAAAATTTTTTTTTGAATAAGCAAAATAAACATGAATAAACAAAATACAAAATGATTCTTTTTAATAAATCCGATTAAATTGAAAAATTGTTTTTAAAAACAAAACTTTAAAAATCCTTTTTAAATCATTTTGAAAACGCAATTTCCTACTGAGCATTAAGATGTGACGATTTACAGTGCTGCCATCTAGAGGGTCTGCTTGGAGCTTGTATAGTTCGAATCTGGAAACAATGCTAAACATTTTGATGTAGAAATGTCATCAAAACATTTTTATAACAGTTCAGAATATATAAGTCAATAAAACCATGCGTTATCACTTACTTATAAGGAAAACGACATATTACATGGTATACAGGGATAAATAAATGCATTCGAAACTGAATAAATATGAATAAAAAGCTTAATCAATGAAACGGACTTATGAAATTTCTAGGTTAATCAGTCACAATGATGTTAGGATGATGGGTGTCATCCATCACATTCTCTAGAATTCTCAAGATCTCAATTAATGTTCCTCAAAATAATTCCCAGTGCTCCAAGATGGTTTCGGATATTTAGAATTAAAAACAATTCTCAAACATACTTTTAAATTTAAAATTAAAAGCTATATCACTTTTTACTAATCAGAAAAAACATTATCAGTATAAAGAGGTAGCAATTTATCATTAGCTTTACTTCTGAAGTAAGGGACAAAATCAATCAATGCTAGAGCGCCTGAATCCCCTGAAGCAGCGGTTCCCAATTTATTATCGTCCATGGATTCCTATATGTCAAACTATATTTCGACGGAATTCCCGTCTTATGAATAAAGTATATAAAGACAATTGTAAACGCATAAACAAATAAAAAACTACTTCATTTTTATTAATTTTTATTTTAGTAAGATGAATGAGATTTTTCCATATTTTACTTTATTTTATAACCATCGTTGAACAGTCGACCCAACTTTTTGAGTTTACAACTACCAATGTTCAACTCCGTAGCCTTGTAATTTTGAATCTTCCAGAAGACAAGGGAACTCCAGGATCAAGTGTTGGGTGAAAATTTGACTTCGTAGAGGACATTTTGATTAAACAAACCTGCATTTGCGTTAGAAGGAGAAGAAAACCTCGAAAGCATCCCACCGTTAGAGTGACGGCAAGGGGATTCTAACGTATGATCCGTCTTCCACTAAGGCTATTTTATGTCAATACTGTGATCAGTGCGAGCTAGATGCGGAATTCGTCTCTCCCCTGAGCCACCACGTCTCAAGGATCATCATACTTACAATTATTTACCCATTTTGATCTAGAGAGACATATACGTCACTCATATTACGCGAATTCATCTGATTTGAAAGACAACTGTTTTCACATTTAACTAAAGTTTTTATCCTTTTAAAAAAACACGTAGTAGCTAACAGAAGAAAATATTTATTTGCATAAAAAATAAACCGATTTTTAATAAGAAATTTTTCTGCATTGCTGCATGTAAGAAATTCAGGGTTTAAGGGCCATAATTAAAAAATACCTTTAGTCTAATTCTTAAAAAATTTTTTATCAGAATGAAATTAAAGCTGTAAAAATCTTCAATCCGTCACAATAATACTGTTTAAAATAATGCTGTTGTTCAGAGAGTAATTAAGGTGCCCGATTAACTATTTTAATCGGGCACCTTAATTGACCTTAAAAAAACCTGTTTTCTGTTGTTTTTTTAAAACATTAATTAAAGCTAAAAACTTTTTTTTAATCCGAAATAAAACTGAGAACTGTTATGATAATTTAAAAATTTATTTGTCGTAGGCCATTAAGGCAAGGGGTGCGATTGTTCCTGTTTTCCAGTGGCGTCATCTATGGCCAAGAATTCGACTTCTGCCACACCCATACGTCATACCCGTTTATAGGGCGAACCCGTTCATTCGTCCACAAATCATAATTTTGACCTGAAACAGGGAACAATTAATCTCGATTCAGTACCCCTAGAGGTATAATTTGTAATGGGAAGATGGAGGAGTTTGTGACGCGAAATATTTAGCGTGCACCATCACTATTTCGGTTATTTTCCTTTATTTTAAATGCAACATCGCAAAATATTTTAGGTTGTATTGCTGGAAATTTTCCACGGATGTTTCGTATACATATGTATAAGAAATAGTTGGACTAGTTGATTAAATCATTATTTTACATTTTGAAGCTAAAATAAAAATAACTTATTACAATTTTTAGCCTTCTTTAGCCGAATAAGTTTCGATATTTGTTGAAAAATATCTAAATATCAATATAATGTCGAATCTGTAGTCTACTCCCTAAATTGAGTTTTTATGAGCACTAAAAAGCAAGAATAAATAATAAATTTCAACAAAGCTGTGTAATGTTGAAAAGAGGTCCATTTTTGGGTCTCTTTTGACCAGTTCCACTCTCCCCATATTTTCAAGATTTTTTTTTTCCAATTTTTTTTAAAAATTTATACTATGTTTTAATTTATACGCACATAAATTCAAATAGAAAATTTCTAAATAAATAAATTTTAGAATTTTGCCACCGAAGGTATTCGGTTACCTTAAGACTATAAGCGCAGCGGCAAGCTGCAACTTATAGTTCGTCTATGTAAAGAACTCCTCTAGCCATTCATCCGGAACAGCGCATAAATAAGGTGGCTATGGTTATGGGGTTTCATTATTTTAAGATGTATCATAATTAACGCCAGGTTTCCGCTCGGGTTGACAAAAAAAAAAAGGGAATCAGGGATGAAAGAAGCTCCCCCTTTCGAAAAGCGCAATTTCTTGTTTCTCTAGCAGCAGACGGCTTTAGACTTTATGGCGAGGGGAGTTCTTTCTATAGAGAAACTATAGGTTGAAAAGTACTGCAATTTTGCTGCGCTTAGAAGCAAAAAGCTCTTTGCTTTTTCACATATGCTGACATTTAAGTGAAACCATTCTATTTCTTTGATATATACAAAATACATTCTGGGATTTTCCTCCTCTTTACTGGTAAATAAATAAATAAAATGCCCCAAAACATATGGAATGTTATAAGTATACATCCTGGAAGTTTTATTTACAAAATGTAATATGTTTCACTAAAGATAATTTTATTATTATTTTTTTTTTTACCTGTTTCTTTTTCTCATGTTTTCTGCATGGGGTGAGCTTATGTACTCAGCTACGATCTGCTTCCATCGTCTTCTGCAGAGCCAGCCTCGGAAAAAACTTTGAACCTGATGACGTAAAGAAAATGTAAACATTCATTTCTATAAATCTGGCAAGGGTAAACACGAATTCTATTTCCGCTGGTATTAAATTTCTCTTTTCGATTCTCTGCTTAAGCGATGCATTGTTTTTATCTTGTCTCTTAGGGAGGAAAAGGATGTTTTTCAAATTGCTCCATCGATTTTTGCTTAAAATTCCTCAGAATTTTATAAAGTCTTTTTTATGAATCCCTCCAGCAGCTATCGATTTATCATTCTTTAGAAGAGGAAATTTTCCAAAAGATAATATATTTATTATAAGGATTTAGATACTTAGAACACTTTTTTGAAGTAGTCGATTTTTATTTTTAAAAGGATGAATTATTGGCTCTTAAAGTAGGATTCCTTTTGTGAAGAAATTTTATATGTGATATCCATTCTAAAACTTAAGGACCAGGAATAATTTTCAGTTAACTTCCGAAAAAATATAATGATAATAAGTGAATTGTAATTCATTATAATTTATTTCAATTATAAACTATTTATTTTATTTATTCTGAATTATAATTATAAATTATTATAATTAAGACTTATGAGTTACATTTAATACAGTACTTAAATTTATTGAAAATCCTACAATAATATGGCAATAAATATGGCATCTGACCCGAATTCCAACACAGCAAAAAGACGTTAAGACAGTTTCAAAGCGAATTAACTTCCTTTGTACTGTACAGAAAACTAAAATCCTATATTTTAATTTAATAAGTATTAATGAGCCTTTATGTTTGTTTTTTTCACTGGCCCGTTTTTTACCTCCACGCTCTTGTAACTAGCAAATTTTACAGTTCTTCTGTGCTTGTTATAAGAGAGTTTGATTGGATTAAAAATAAAAGTGAATTGTAATATTTTATAGTACAACAACTCTATCAGGATTTTTTAAGAATGCTTCAATTCGGAAAAATAATATCGAGAATTGTGCTAATTTTGGTCAATTATAAAATTAATATTTTAAGATTAACATTTTAATTTCGAAAACAAGCAATGTTAAGGAAAGTATGACGAATTTTGCTTTTACTTTTTGTTTAATGATTAAACGAGGTATTAAAAGTAATGTCATTTGGGGAAAAATCAATTGATAAGGACTCGATTGCGTTATAACTTCTAAGGAGAGATTTAATTTCTAAAATTGAAAGATTCACATATTTTTTAGAAAACATGTTGACATTTATTTTCAACCTTTAACTTGTTTCTTATTATAAAGGCAAACTAAAGTTTATTTAGTGGTCGAAGTTAAGAGCAGACTTGCATCAATATCTCAAAAATTGTTTTAAGTAATTAGACTAATTAGAAGGTCGTATATATAAAAAAAAACATTTTAACACAAAATGTGTATTTAAGAAATCCAAAACACAAATACGTTTAAACAGGATACATTTAAATAATGAAAAAAGGATTAGTAAAATGTTTAATTAATTAAAGAGTAAATAACTTTCAATTTAAGTACAGTAGATTACCTTTTTTATTTTTCGGATTTCCTCGCTGTCTTCCTCTTCTGATTTGCTCGGTGTTAATCTCCATTCCTTTTTTAACGAACATAACTAATTAAAAAATTTAAACAAAATGTAATTTGTTATAATACACAATTTCCCAGCAAATATAACTACTTCATACGTTATTTCACTTTAAAATTAATTGTGTAAAGATGTAATACGCGCAAAATTATTTCAAAATGCTTTCATAACTCAAAATTTGTATTATGAGCTTAGCGGTTTCAAATAGGGTATTAATATTTTTGTAAAATATTTGTCGATTGTTGTGAAAATGACAGGTGATTTAAAAAACAATCAAGAGAATCTCAGAATGAAAAAGAATTGCATGGTTTGCGGCGTTTTGCTTAAGATACCATCTAATTTATTCTTTTAAAGTGAAATACAAAATTACAATACTATATAAAATTAATAAATAATAAATAGTTAATAAATTATTAATAATAATTTTATTAAATTTGTTAAATTAAAAAATTAATAAATTTAAAATCGATTATAGTAGATTAAGAGAAGACATTGCTGATTGGAAAAATAACTAGTAAACACTATTTTCGGAATGACACTACTTGAAACAACAACGTTTTGCTCGAAGTCAGAGTCGGGGACGGAATCGAGTGTTATCCATGCAAATATTTTAATTGGCATGAAGTAAAAATTTGAGTATATATTTCTCCAGTCAGCAGCGCCACATTTTAACGAACGTGGTAACTAATTTTGAAACTTATTAAGAATCAATGAAGCAGTTTTTTAGCAGAATATAAAACCGTTCTTTCTGCTCAATTTTCATTTTTTTAATCAAACCATTTTAAAAAAAATATTCGCATGAACTTATGTTAATTTTATGCCCGGTTGGCAGAACGATGTTGTATCAGAGTATAGCTTTGTTAAAAATATTATTTTTCTTAATTAATAGCGGTATCTGTTGAAATATTTTGTGACTAAATTTAAAAGTTGATAAGATATTTTATTGTGTCCTGAGGGAATTGAACATTTATATCTTTTTTTTTGGTTTTATTTCATTGAAATGCAAAGGGTGAAATGAAAAAAGAAAATCGATAAAATAATCCTTTTTTGACGTTAAATAATGAACATTAAAAATAAAATTAAATTAAGTCCCATAATGAAGAACCTTTTTCATTGTTGAAACGTAGAATGAAACAGGAAAACACAGAGATGCAAACAAGTTACGATAAGACTGAAAAAAAGTGCTGACTGATAAAAAAAAATATTGACTTATGAGCTAGAAGGAAACCATATTAAACAAGATAATTTTTTCTAAAAACTAAAAAAATAAATATTGTGTGCGTTGCTGTAAATATGCGCAACGAATTCTACCACTGGTTATTATGCGGTAGATAGACACATTTCTGTAAATAATATGGATGTTATGTTAGGCTTGTTCCTCTATTCTATTAGTCAACTGCCTTCCTTTGTTGTAACTTGTTTGCAATTTTCTTCTGCACCATTATCTTTTTCTAATTAATCTTCATTTTGCCTCTGAAGAAGGTTTTTCATAATAGAGCCGAAACTATAGTATGTCTGTTTCCAAGGCATTATTTCAATTATTTTTACTTTATTTAGCTTTATATTTCTGAAATTTAACCCTTTCTTTAAATGAACTTTCTCTGTCTGTTAGCATTGTGAGCAATTTTGCCCTCATATATCAAGGGCTATTTTACTGTACCTATTATAAATAGTAAGACAAAAAAACATTGAATTATATAAAGAGCAATGGTCCTCTAAGGGTCCTAAATTAATACCACCTCAGCCCTAAGATTCTTGATTTCTTTTGTGAGCTCCTCACATTGCTGAGTGTATTGCCATTTGGCCGTCTTCTCACTTTCAACGATCTGCACCAAGTGGAGATGTTTTTGTTCTAGTTCTTCTTTCTGTAGCAATATCTTGCTGAAGCTGAAAAATAAATCACAAACATATTCTTGATAAGTATGCGACTAATTTATATGTTTTACACAATATACAGCAGAAAAATACCGAAAAAAAAATTTTTTTTGAAAATTTAAAATTTTTTGTCAATAGAAAGTTTTGACTATAATCATTCGTTTACCTAGAATGTGTTTTGATCAAATTGAAAAATACTTAGGTTCCCCGTAAAGAACTTAATGTTTTACTTTTTAGAAAGTTTAAAATACAAATTTTCATGTATTTTTTACATAAAATTAATTTTTAAGACAATATAAAGCAAATTCTTAGTTTATATGCTTAAAAAATGCAATGTTTTCAGTATAAAACCAGGGTCTCTCAGAAACTTTTAGGTCTCTCAGAAACTTTTAGGTCTCTTAGAAACTACATGGAGACCTAAATTTTCTTCCCACCTAGTTTCATTCCAATCAATAAGTTGAATTATTTTGTAAGTACTGATGAAAATGAAGATTTTCATAGTTTCAGAGACCTAAATGTTAAATTTCATACTTAATTTTTTATTAATACAGTAACTTCTTAAAATTTCAATTTATAACTCGAGCACTAAAATTTGTTTTAGTTTATGTGGGTTCTCCAGAAAAATTAAAAATTACGTTTTTGACACAAGAAGGAAACTTTTTAGCTTATTCCAGGAAACATAAATATATTTTTAATTTGACTTAATTTGCTTTTTATAATTATGTAACCATGGTGACAACTTTTTATAGTCTTAAAATGTTAAATTTCGACAAAAAAAGTCGTAATACTTATTTGAATTTTCGCCTTCATTTTAAGGTTAGTATTTTATGTATAACCCATGTTAG
Source organism: Parasteatoda tepidariorum (assembly GCF_043381705.1). Taxonomy (NCBI): domain Eukaryota; kingdom Metazoa; phylum Arthropoda; class Arachnida; order Araneae; family Theridiidae; genus Parasteatoda; species Parasteatoda tepidariorum. Next base: position 63,893,810 of record NC_092211.1, on the reverse strand, counting down.
ATTAAGATTTTCATAGATTTAGGGTGATGAAAAGGTACTCATATAGATACCGAGAAACCAATAACTTTTTCATATGCGCGTTTTTGTTTTACTCTTTACTTTCTAAACTTTATCATTTTTGAACTCGTAAACCAAATTTTTTTTAAAATTTAAATTTTTGATTTTGATTACAGCTCACTTAGACGCATTCGCAAGGCTTTGATATTTTTTAATTTTACTATAATGCCCCAATGGATGGAACTGCAGATAATAAACTTGTAAATCCACTAAAAACAATTCATTATTTTTATTAAATCTATTAATTAATGAAACTTAAATTAAAATAATTATGAACTGTCCAACATCAATTACAATTATGTTTTGGTGGTGGAGGATGAATTTAGCACATGCGATTGACTCAACTGAAAGAAAATAAAAGGAGACATGCAGCGCCATTTGTTGAAAACTTTTTACCTTATATCCCTGATCTCTGGAAGGAAAACTTATACCCTCTCACATGGATTTGTTGCAACAATTAATTTTAACCTTAACCCTTTTTCTGTTATAAATTTTTGAAAACCATTTGTCTAATTTACGACACAAATATTATTTTTAGTCATATTTACTCTTGCTGTCTGTGGTTACATTCACTATTTTTGAAATTTATCATTTTTTTTTCAGATATTTTCTACACAATACATTCGATACCTAGAATACTGATAAGGGTAGTCTTCAAGCAAAATATTTCTAAACTCAAATTCGAAAGGAAAGGATTCTTTTTTTTTATTCCCAAACCTTTCGAAAGAAACATTTTTTAGTATAGGCTTTGGAGTTGGTAAAGAAAGTACAAATGTTGAAATATATTCACAAAAAGCTTTATTGGACGTGCTCTTTTAAAAGATCTTGCAATGCGGTGCATTTTTTAAGGCCTATATTTGAGCATTTTCCCCTTTCCCTATAACACGCTTTAATATCTTCTACACTATTTTGAGAACCGTAATAAAGGATAAAATGTTCCTAAAGTATATTTTTTTAGTCGTAAAATCTCTTTAAATGTATTTTATATGAAAAATTGTATTGATTTTTTTTTTCAAAAATAGATCATTTAAAATGTATTGGTTCATAAAATATGAAAGCGTAATATTTAAAAGTTTAACTGCAATAGAAGAAAACTTATTTAAACTCAGAATTCGCGCACATGGTTATTATTATTATATTTATGTGTATATACAGGATCATTATAAATAAATGTGTCCAGAAAATGGAGCTTAGAAAGCATACCGTTTGAGAGGTTAGAATAAAATTCTATGAAAAATTACTTAAAAATATATCCTCGAGAATTATGTTAACGGTCAGGGTTGCAGGGGCTGCGTTTCAAACTTTTCAACTTCAATATCTACTTTTTTTTCGTTTAATGATTATCATAATAAGGGATTTCATAATAGAGTTAGGACCGTGTATTTAGCATGTAAAACGGTGACACTAGGTGGACATTTATAAAAAGGAGATTTTTTTTTTAATTTATCAAGCGTTAACAATAAACCTCTACTGAATGTGCAGTGATGACAACGGTATTAGGAAGGAACAGGGCTTGTGATTCGTATGCTGCATCTCGCTCTCTTTATCCCTGTCAAGCGTCGTCAATCTTTCCTATCTTTGTATCTTGCTCATAATAACTAATAACAATACGTTCCAGCTCAGTTTTTTAATATAGATAAATAATGCCCGGTTGGC
>NC_092211.1:63859656-63891096 GCF_043381705.1 Parasteatoda tepidariorum | reverse complement strand
GGTAGACTCGCCCCATACGAGAGATTTGTCAGCAGTTCTATAAAAATATACAGTAACAGCGTAACTGTTAATATTTTCTAAAATCGATTTCACAGCTTTAAAGAGGGATAAATAGCGATTCCGAAACACCTATTAGAAGCCTTTTTTCTTTAATATTTACAAAGGCTTGACCACTTGAAAGTTGACAAACTGAAAAAATGGGTAGACCCGCCCCGGTTTACGGTACAATTTCTTGCATCATTTTCAAGAATGAAAGTTTGAATGGCAAAATACCAAATTTGAGCAAAATTGGTCGAATAGCATCGGAGAAACCAAATTTTAAGTACATGAGCCTTTGCTCTCTTCACCTCCTCTGCAAACAACACAATAATAACGAAAGATACTTGACAACAATTAGATTTATTATCTTTTGACAATGTACTTCGATATTAATTATTTCATATTTTCACTGCCATGCATTCTTATTCTATTTATGGAACACATTTTTTCTCTTTACTTCTGCTGGTAATGATTCATAAAGAGAGAAACAATCTTTCTCTTTTTTTTTGCTGTGTTCTTAGATTACAGTGATTGTTATTTATAGACTTACTTTGCTTTCTAACATATTTCCTTATTTGCCTTATATAAATTATTCCCTTGTATGTTGTATTATGTAAGCATAGTCAACTAACGTCTGTTTCCGGAATAAAGGTCACGATATATAATAAATTCAAGTGAACTTCTTTTTTAGTTAAGTCTGGACTCTTATTTGTCTGGATTACTTATTTCTTTATAAACCCTCATAAAGCTTTCTTTAAAATTATAGCTATCTAAAGCTGGAAGTTACTGATCATTTTGTTATTATTTATTTAAATTGCAAACTTTATAAATTACGTTGCATTTCAAAAATGTCTTATATTCATATTAAACAAGAAAAAGTGCCATTTTTTGTGTTTTTAAATGAGACAAGCATATTCCAATTACGCTGGGAAACGAATGTTTTGTGGCCTTTATACTACTAATTGATCTTGTCCTATTCGGATGTGGAAACTTCAAATATAAAATTAGTTTTACTTCTAAAGTTTCCGTTTTTTAATGACATTTTAAGTCTACTTTTTGGCCGTCAAATTTAAAATCCTTAAGTTTAAAAACGTTATGAACAACAAGGGATCTCGAAACAAATGTTGCGACAAACTTATAGGGAAATTAAGGCACATCATCAGGATTAAAATTGCATAGGAATCCTTGCTCGGAAATGTCGTCATGCACCGCTAGGGGGTATATAATTATTGGGTAAATAACTCCACTACTAATGGATTAAATGTCATCTCTTAAAGGCCATATTAAAACTAAATTTATATACTGTTCAGTACTGCTAATTAAAAAATTAGATTTGTATTGTTATATAATTAAACAAATTACAGAACGGTACTATTTCATTAATCTAAACATTGCAATGTTCCATAGTAGATTCAGTTCTTTTATATCCTCTAATTCTTTTTTTTAAAAGAACTTATAATAAAAATAATAGCACATAAGTTTCTAAAATGCAAACGCAGTAACACAAAAACATAATAAACTTAAGAGAAAAAACTATATCAACGAAATTCTTAAAATCAGTATGTATTGCATCACGGATCTCTTAAATAGCAAAAATATTTAAATAAATATTACACGTGACATCAATTTGCAATAAATGGTAAAAATTTTCGCAATACATTTTGAACACTTGAACGAACGAAACATTTCAGTTTTAAAAAAAGTTTGTTATATCAAAAAATAAAGATAGAATTACTTTTATAAGCTTATTATGTATTTGTAGAAAATTTAATACGAAGTTATTTGACACCTGTTGAATATTATTACTCTGAATGGAACCAAGCATTCTATATAGTTACTCCTTTATTCAATAGATGGCGTGGCCTACATCGTAATCTGAGCTTATTTTGCAAGATGAGAAAGGAAAAAAATGGTCTAAGAGCTAGAAATTCCTATATTTAGCATATTTTCCCAGGTCTCCCATGTTAGCAACTTTTCATCCGGCTTTAACGGGGAACAGGGAGGGTTATGTTCGAACTTCGATCTTTTTCTTTACTTGAACAAACAAATAATGGAAAAATCCGAAAAGCGATAGGAAAATCATTTATTCTAATGGTAGAATATTTTTTGTTTCTCGTTCTCTTTTCAAATTTAGCCGCCTAGGCATTTCATCTTTGAGAGATTATTACACTTGGAGACGCTAGAAGCATTAAAAGCTCCCATGACGGAAATTTTATCTTTTTGTTTTTATTTTATCTCAAATTCTCTTGTTAATCCCTTTATGTGTCAAAAGCTTTTACATCTTCCGCTGCGTGCAAAATTGATCTTTAAAGAATAGTTTTATGTTTCCGTTAGTTAAGGTGTTGACGTGAAAGATTTATTTTTTAAATTGGACTTGAAAATTTTATTTAAATAAAAAGCTTTTTTTTTTTTCCTCAAACAACAAAACTATGCGTCAGATAACTCAATAAACGCTCTAGCATTTTGTCAATTTTGTTTAGAAAATTTAGTTAAACACATATATTTTTTTATAGGAATAAGTGCAAGAAAATTTATTTCTTCTTACTTTTTTCCTTTTTTTTCTATTTGAATTAAACAAGAAAAGAAATGAAACAATACAGAGAAAAAAATTCTGGTAAAATTACCCTTCTTCATGGCAACGCTAGGTTTCTCGTTTAAAAAAATTACAATTCTGGTTAGTAAAACCAAAACATGCAATATTTTAACTATTAATTTGATGGTTTTTCAGCTCATATGGCGATGGTTTAACGGAGTTCTGGTTTCCAAAACTACAGTTTTATCACCAAATATTTTGCAAGGAACAACAAAACTGAAAATTAACCAAATAAAAGATTTTTACGCAAGTTATTGTTGATTTGTAAGATTTATTTTAAAATTGTTATTGGAAATTTTATTTAAATAGAAAGCTTTTTTCCCAAACAACAAAACGTTGTATCAGAAATCTTACTTTTTTCTTTTATTCCTATTTTTTTTTCTTTTTGACTTAGAAGAATGTCATTCCCAAAAATTAAACTGGGCGGAGAAATAAATCCCGGTAAAATTACCGTTCTAAATGGTAATGGCATTTCTGGTTTAAAAAACAGCAACATAATTCTGGTTAATAAAACTAAAATATTCGGTATTTAAATCATTCATTTTGTAATTTTTCTATTCATATGGTTTTACCAGAAATTAACAATTGAATTGACAATTTTATACAGGGTAAACATCGGCTGAATAGCGGTTATAAAATATCAGGTGAATCGAACTTTTCTATATCGGTCAAATATCTCAATCGGTTTACTTCTATATCCTGAATAAACATACTTTTTATTCAACGGGTTTGGATTTCTGAATCCCAAAATATTGGAAATAGCCGCAATCTGGGAAATATGTTCCTCATAGTTAGGTCAGGAGAGCGAATAAATATCAGGTGAATATAAATTATCAGGTGAATCGAACTTTTCTATATCGGTCAAATATCTCAATCGGTTTACTTCTATATCCTGAATAAACATACTTTTTATTCAACGGATTTGGATTTCTGAATCCCAAAATATTGGAAATAGCCGCAATTTGGGAAATATGTTCCTCATAGTTAGGTCAGGAGAGCGATCCAAAGTTGGGGCCAGTATACCTAGCTTGAATATTTATAGAGATATGGACTTTTTCATAAAAACTAATTTTTTTGTCTTACTTTTGTTTGCTATAACTTTAAAAATATTCAATAAAATTAAACAAAATTTTTGGAACGATTTGAAATTGATTAAAAAAATTATTGCTTTAAAAATTCAATTTTTTGTTCACTCAAAATTTCAATTGAAGATTTGTTTAAAACTGATGTGGTGAACAAATATGAGTAATCAAAATAGTTCTTTTTTAATGCGGGTGGGAAAGTGTTACATTTTTTCTTAACTTTGTAGGGAATCGTATTTAGCAACCAAAAACACATTTTGATTCGAATATCTTAAAAAAGTTTCAAGCAATTTTCTCAGTAGTTTTCGTAAATTTTAAGAGAAAGCTTGAAAGTCAAGTAGTTTTCCACAAATTTCATTTTGTACTATTAAACAAGATTTATTAAAAATGACACCGGATTCGTTGGGGATCATCCTCCATAAAAGTTTTTTTTTCTTTTGCTTGTTTTCTTACATTATAGAATCATATTTCGGTGTATGAACGTTTATTGCTAGGTATTAGCATTTTCTGTTTAATTTTGTCTTAAGATGCAAAATAATATTTGTATAAAACACTCTATCATTTTGAACTTTCTCTTAAAAATTACAAAAATTACTTAGAAATTTGCTTGAATCTTGTAAATTAAGATATTCATATTGGACTTTCTTCATTGGTTACCAAATACGATTCACTACAAAATTATAAAGAAAATATTTTAAAAAATTTTTGCGCATGCGCAGTGCAGAAGTACTACTTCAATTACTTATATGTTGTACAGTTTTCACCGATTTTTTTAAAATTTTTAAGCAAAATTTTATAGTTAATTTTTAATTGCTATTTTTCGTAATTTTATTGAATATTTTTAAAGTAAAGAGTAAGATAATGAAGAGTTTTAATTATTGCATATAGTAGCCAAATTAATTGTCACAAGTTACAAATTTATTTTTGCACTTTTTTTGCATTGGGTGTCAAAAACCACTATTTTCCTTTTGTAATTTATTGTCGGTCTCTCAGACCTCTAAAAGCTTTAAACTTCATTTATATATATGAGAAATCGCATGATCTAAACAATTCTGAAGTTATAAAATGATTCCTTTTGTATTTCTTGAGAAATATGTAATAGCATAGAAGTGTTTCCATTATTTTGTCCCCTGTAGATTTTAGCCATGACGGATAGAAATTTTTTAATTGACTAGATTTATGAAAACATTGGTTTGTTTTAATGCAATTCCTATAACTGAATAAATACTATTTCTATTCCAATCAGCGACTGATTTAAATTAAGTAATTTCGCTATAAGAGAACATTGTTTTGACTTAAAAATAAATGAAATAAAATAATATTTGCTATGAACTTCAACACGACTGATTTTCGCAGAAAAGAAATGCTGATTCGATGCGATGCGCTGCATAATTATTTAGTTACGCAGTTTAAAGTCATAAAATCTCTCTTCTTTTTTGCACACATTCTAAATTCTGTTAATTTAATTCATAAAAGTTTTACTAATAAAGTACAAAGACTGTTCATACGGTTTAAGTGATATCAAAACTAAATGAGCATTGAAATAGCCTTTACGGATGCAGAAGGCATGTTTCCATTCAGCTAATGTGACGTCATAGCCAATCAGGAATCATTTTTGATTGTATCACTTACGGGGGCCTCTTTGGACAATTTAAATATTTAATTATTAAATATATAACACTTGGGAAAAACAAACAAACAGATTACCGAATCAAAGAAAGAATTTCCAATAAGTTAGGATTGAAAAAGTAGGAGATGCTGTCTATAATAATATGCCATTAAATTTCTGGTTCTACCAATCTTAATAACGTACACTTGTTTTGATTTTGTTTATTTATATACTTCTAATAATTACAAGTTTATGAGCATCCAGAAATTTTCGATAAAAGGAATTTTTCTGAAATTTGATAACTGCTCTTTGATTTGTTGAATACGAAACGCAGAGACAAATCAATTATTCAGATTATTTCTAGGATGATAGATTTTAACTTTATTTTATTTGCTTTAAATATATGAGAAGGAAAAGAGAGAAAAAAATAAAAGAGAAAGCAGAAATTGTAAAGAAAAGAGGAGAGAAAGATTAAACACGAGAAAGAGTAGAGAGAAAGAGAAAAAAAGAAAAAGAGCAAGAGAAAAAAAAAGGAAAAAGAGGGAAAGAAAAGAAAAAAGAATGAAAAAGAGAAAGTGGAATGAAAATGAGAAAGTGAAAAGAGGACGAAAAAGATAAAGAGTGAAGAGAAAAGAGGAAGCGAAAAGAGGAAGAAAGAAGAGGAAATAGGAAAGAGGAAGAAAGAAGAGGAAAGAAAAAAGATAATGCCAAAAGAGAATGAGAAAGAGGAAAGGAAAAGAAAACCTAGATAGAAAAAATATTAAGGAGAAAGAAAAAAGTGAAAGAGAACATAAAAATAGAAATAGAAAAAAGAGCGAAACAAAGAAGAAGAAAAAAGAGTGGCAGAGGAAGGAGAAAAGATGAAGAGTAAAGACAATAGAAAGTAGTACAGAAACAGTAATATAGAACATGTGATTAACAGAATAGAATGGAAAAGTAGAGAATAGTGGAGGCATAGCAATAGAAAAGAATAAAGCAGAGCAAAATTGAACAGAAAAATTTTTTAAAAAAATATATAAAATATACCAGCGTTTCAGAACAGGGTAAGCGCATTTTTTTGATATTTAGTTTCAACATATTATTAAAATGTATTTTATTAAAAATATTTTTCCCAAACATTTTGAAATTTTGAATCTTCTGTTTCATGCATGCTTTTATGCTTTTGTAAATTTTATGCAAAATATTTAAGAGATAAGATATTTTATTCAGTGTACAGCCTGAATATTTTATTTTCAATTCAGATATTTCGAAAACAGGGAAATTTTTATTTTTGAAAATGTCGGAAACATAAAAGAAATTCTACTGTATTTCTGCACTTCGCAGCAAAGAAACAAGATACTTTTGAAATCTACAAACTAGTTCATCTGAATTGAAATCTCTCTTTACAAAGAAGAGGAATATGATTCAACGAGAAATGACAGTTGTTTTTCCTTTTTACATGTTTCACGAAAGCGAATAAATTAAACCAGGCAGTTACTTACAAAGCATATTTTCTGATTTATGTTTTGCTCTTTCTAAAAGTTTTTGGCATAGCTTATTAGGAAAGAAATTTTAAACTTGAATAAATTTCAGTAATATAATTCGCGCATTTTTGAACTTTGCATCAAAACTTTTTGAAGTCAGCAAATGTAGCAAATAATATAGTAATGCTGTGAAGAAGTGCTGCAATTTAAAATTATTTAAAAAAACTCATTATTATTGCTAAATTTAAAAATAATTATGTTTTTAATTTATTTTTGTTTTAAATAAAAAATAAAGTTTATTTAATGCTATCATAAAATAGTTTTTGATGAAAAAAGGTTTTCAAAAGTACAGTGTGCAAAAAATTTACGTACCACCCTAAATAACTCATCTAATGCTCTGATTTCTACGTTTAAGTTCTCAATCTAATTGGTTCGAGGGATTAACCTCAAATATGCTAATTAATTAGTGCAGACAATATTTTAAATTATGAAATCCAAAACAAAAGCGTACTTTTTTTAAAAATAAAAATACTTTTATTAAAAAAAACATTCAATCTAGAGGTTCGTGGTCACCCTCTCGAACCATTAAGATCGAGTCCTAGTGCGTGAAGATCTGATCATTAGATCAAAACATATCGTGGTTCGTATTTTTACTTTTCAATTAAACCTTACAATTAAAAGTATTTCGTTGCTCTTAAAGTTCCAGAATTCTGAAAAATTCAGGTAGTAACATTCCTCTATTTCTTATATTTTTAAGGTAAAAAAAAGAAAAAAAACATGAAATATTAGACACTTATGCACGCATAGAAAATGACTAATGACCACCATAACGGAAATAAATACTCCTTCAAGAGGAAATACCAGGAACCGGACGTGACGACGTCATTAATTTTACCACATTTCTTTCTGTCCCGAGTCTTTGTCTTTTTGGTAATTTATTTGTAGATCATACATTAGATCGCAATTATGACTTAATGTCAACATTAAAAATAACTCTAAATTATAAACTTCGTTTAAAATTCGAATTCAATTGATATCATACAAGTTGTTTTAAAAAAATGGAAAATTTTAACGAACAATTTAAGGAAAAAAAACGGCTAGATTGCTCGATAAAAAAAGATGTTTTAGATACCTGCATTTTTCTCCCTTAAGTCTCTTTGGCCAATCTATTAGATTTTGTATTTAATCAAACCCTGTTCCTTAATGGTCTGCCCAGTTGTGATAAAATTTCTCTTCTCCTTGCTTAAATATGAGTCAGCGTTACACGTAGCGTATGTTTTTTTTTTTGACAAGGATTCTAAATATTTATTAAGGATATACCTGATGATTTAAAATTTCATTTTCTTTAAAAATATGAAGATGGTAATAAAAGTTGAGCTCTCGAAAATAGGCGATTTTTCTCTAGATATGTCAGAAGTAAGGAAGCAAAAGTTATTTGAAATAGAAAACGTAAATTTGCTACGGGAGAACGGAAAAAAAGGTAAAAAACAACGGTACTTGAGAGTACCGTTTTTTTTCTTCAGTGTAATGTTAAAATACTTATGCCTCTTTTTAGTTGCGTAATGAGAATATTCATATACCAATTTCTAAAGTAATGTGAACTACATTAACTGCTTTGAAAAACAGTATATAATTTTTATCCGCTTCTCTTCTGACTACTTCGAATTCATAATATTCTAACTGCACTGCGCGTGTGCTTGATTTACACACTAATTTTATTCTAAAAACTAGCGTATTTATGCATCCTAAATTAATGATTATTTTTTTTAATATTGTATCGTAAAAATGCCTTTACTGAGGTACACAGATTCTATTTAAATTTAGACAGTATCTAAATGCTATTAGAAAATTCTGTGTACCTAACTCTGAGGATATTCAAGCTTAATGAAGAGGAGAGTTTTCTTTTTCCTTTTCTTTCTGTGCTTACTCCATTACTTTTTGTTTCGATTCAAAATTCATTTTATCGGGTTAATTAATTTTGCTTATATTAGGTTCATTGCAATTTTATAAAGTTTTGGCCGATGTTTTGGAATGGGGCCAAACATAAGTCGTCAATTTCGCCAAGGGGCACCTTCAAGTATATTTTAACCAAATCATCGTAATAATTTAAATTATTTTTTTTTAATAATCGAAAAGCAACGTTGATTCCAGTAATAATCGCTTACTTGGAAGGTTTCAAAAAGTCGCCAAGAGGTGGGCTATTCTAGGATTTTACCTTTACGTAGAATTACGTTATTCTAATAATAATAATAAAATCAAAAAATTAAACCTCTTAAATTCTTAATTTAAAAAAGAAAATTAAAAACGTATTAATAACAGTAAAGGTTAACAATAATAATTAAACATACCTCTTAAACTCTTAATTTAGGAAACAAAATCAAAAACGTAATAATAACAGTACTGGTAAATACCTTTAAATTAAGGATGCAGAAATATTTAGAGGAAAACAATACTTTCATGATTCACATCAATTTTATGCTGATGTCAACCAAACCAATAAGAAAATTAATGGGGGAAAACTGGATCTTACCATGCGATTTTCCGGCCAATAAAAATACACTGACAACAATGGAAAACCTTGTTTGATCATTACGTTTTAATGTTATATGAAGATGCATATATAATTCCTTTAACTAAGTATTCGAAAATATGAGTTAGGATTTAAAAATATCTTAACATAAAACCAATAGCAGTGAAATGTAATGTTTGAAGCATAATTATTTAAATAAGATCAAATGTCATTGTATTATAAATGAATAACTAATATGCAGGTGATTTTAAGTAACCTTATCCAATTAGTCAAATAAGCTCAATTATTTTATTCCACTCAAAGTGTGCCTTAATTTGACGTCTCATTAGTTTTCTTCTTGGATATCTGACTTTTATCCTTTTTTGATAGAAATATTTTTCAGTTACAGTTAGAAGTAAAATGTAATAACCGATCATTCTTATAAAGATTTATATCTTAAGCTTTTAGTACAGTGCTCAAAATAAAAAATGGAACTTAAGATATCTTTTGATCTAATAATCTGTTTTTCATCTACGGAGGTGAAAACTTAAAATTTCAAGAGCCTAACCTCAGATATGCAAACTAATTTCTGGTTGGTGTTTTTTTTTTTAATTATGAAACAGGACAGAAAAAATATTTTCTCTGAATAAGCATGCTTTTTTGCTACAAATTTGCTTTCTTAATCCTGTAAATTTGGAGGATCGTTTGGCGCATTTGTAAAATATGGTCCCAAAAGTCTGATTGGTCCAAAGAACGGGCGAATATTTGAGTTGTTTTCTATGTAAAATTTCCTTTTGCATACTTTGCCATATCAAAAGAAAGTTTTAAAAAAACATAACATTAATCATTATTAAATTGAATATTCAAAAAGATAATTTTTTTACGGAATTTTCCTTGGATAAACAAGAGTCATAAAAGTGTTCAAAATGTTTGATTAGGTATGGCAAAATACATAATAATCAACATTAGGCTAAGTATAATTACCATATTTTTTTGATTGTGTCTCATCTTTGCATTTTGGAAGTGACACAAAAATTCAAATTGGTCGAAAAAATATATATAATTAGAGAATGTAAGTTTTTGAGTGAATTTCCCAACTTAAATTATAGTCCTTCGTAATTATTACGTACATTATAAGATAATATTTTTAACTAAGTATACGGAGAAAAATAAATTCTGGTAAAATTATCGTATTACATGGTAATGACATTCTTTTCTTAAAACCATTTTTTGGTTATTTGTGCTTTTCAGTCTTACACTTTTTCCTACTTGTCTAGAAATAAAGCTATAGTTTTGAAAAGCAGAATTCACGGTAAACCGTTATTATATGAAATTACTAAATGAATGGATTAAATACCATACATTTAAGTTTCAATTGCCAGTTTGTTTTACTAATGTCATTATCATTTAGCAGGGTAATTTAACCTGAATAAAGTTCTCCGTGCCCAAAATGATTTACATTGTTCGAATTTTATTCTGAAATCAGGATAAAATAACCTTCATCACTCTGTTCATCTGCTTAACCATAAAGTTTATGGTTAGAAACATGTCTTTACCTTTACAGGTTTGAAACCGTTTGCAACTGGTATAGTTAAAAATTCGTGAATTCAAGACTATTTTCGGTTTTGTAACCGTTCACAACTAACATGGTTTCAAAACCATTAAATAAAAGTTATGCGAACATAGGAAGTCTGCGGATGCTGCGCCATTTTTGAGAGAATGATAGTTTCGTATTCTAATTGTCTAGGTTCAATGATTGAAGAGTGCAGGATGCTAGAAACACTTCATGTATTGAAATAATGGAAGAAATATTGTGGTATTAACCCTGGGGTTCGAACCGCTGTTTATCTAGTCATGATATTGACCGATTTAACCTCTCAGCTATAGTATGTACAGAATGAACGGAACAAAATGACTTCATCAGGTGAGACTAGTTGGCACGGATAGAATTCTGGTTGTTAAACCGTAATAGGTAAAAACAATCACCAAACGATTTTTCTTACACTTAACAGTTTGAATATCATCTTTTTATGGTTATTTGACTGTTTTGGTTGAAAATGGTAAAAAAACAGTTAAATGAATTGCTATTTAGTCAGTTTTACCAAAGCATTTTTAGCAGCGTAGACCGAAGAACGATCTTCATCTTAGAACGTAGTGTTCTTCAGTTGCAATATTGTGCTTATAAGAACTTGAATAATGGCTTCTTACCTGGCTACGTCAATGGCTCTGATCCATCCATTGCATTCTGCTTCTGTTTCCGCTTTTAGTTCGTAATGTTTCGAACCTTCCCTCATGTATGTTATAAGAAAACAATACTGAAATTAGAAGAAAAACGCTAACATTAGAATTAGCTTCATAACCAAATTATTATAAATGAAAGAATCTAAATATAAACCAGAAAATTCAATAAAAGTTTTAGTTTCTTCAAAAATATTTCATCCAAAAAAACTCATGAAAATATAGTAAAATTAACTATTGGAATTTCAAAATCAATCATGTAACCATATGTTTTAAGAAATACTTCAATAAAAATGCTTGATATCATTAATATCATAAGTTTTTTGAATTATTTAAGACTTTTAATTTTTCAAAAGTGATCGTAAGTTTCAGAAAATGATAACTCTTAAAAATTCTTCAACTTGTCATTGGTCAACAGTAAAATTTCCTAATATTTCCTTATACTTAACACATCATTTCTGTTCCACGAATTTAGAGGGAGTGAAAATAAAATTTGTTACAGAACGAAATATTTACATTATTACTATGTTCCATGATTACTTCTCAGCTTTTATCATGTTTTATGAAATACTTCAATAAAAATGCTTGATATCATTAATATCATAAGTTTTTTGAATTATTTAAGACTTTTAATTTTTCAAAAGTGATCGTAAGTTTCAGGAAATGATAACTCTTAAAAATGCTTCAACTTGTCATTGGTCAACAGTAAAATTTCCTAATATTTCCTTATACTTAACGCATCATTTCTGTTCCATGAATTTAGAGGGAGTAAAAATAAAATTTGTTACAGAACGAAATATTTACATTATTACTATGTTCCATGATTACTTCTCAGCTTTTATCATGTTTTAAGAAATACTTCAATAAAAATGCTTGATATTATTAATTCATAAGTTTTTTGAATTATTTAAGACTTTTAAGTTTTCAAAAGTGATCATAAGTTTTTTGAATTATTTAAGACTTTTAATTTTTCAAAAGTGATCGTAAGTTTCAGAAAATGATAACTCTTAAAAATGCTTTAACTTGTCAATAGTCAACAGTAAAATTTCCTAATATTTCCCTATACTTAACACATAATTTCTGTTCCGCGAATTTAGAGGGGGTAAAAATAAAATTTGTTACAGAACGAAATATTTACATAGAAAAAAGTATATTTGCTCGTAAATTAATATTCTTATAACAAATTGTAATTTGTTTTAATCGTAAATACATAAAAAATTCCATTTATTCGCCTCAAATAAAAATCGAGATATGTTTACATATAAAAAGAATGCTACTTTTTTATTACATTAATATTTTATTTTATTTTAAATTTATGTTATTTCAATGTATGGTTCGGATTTCAACGCAAAAATAAAGATTAATTTATCTTTAGGCAAAACAACATAATTACATAAATTATGCACACATCGTTAAAACACTTTCTCCTTTGACAAAAGTTAATTTATTTTAATATCAAATCATAAAATCATTTTAAATTTATTTGTCGTAAATGAAAACAACAAGCAAATTTGTAATGTACACCAACACATTCAAAATACTATATAAGGTAACAATGGTATTTTGTTTAATTATAAAATTATAAATTCAAAAGCATCTTATATTCATTTGTAAATCCATTCAATTAAAAATTATTTCGTTTATGTATTAAATTATATAAATTCAAATTGTCTTAATCAGCATCGATTTGTACATTGTATTACTTGTTTTTATTCTATGAAAATAGTTTCCATTTAAAAATAATTCCAAATACATTCCATTAAAATTTACATCACAGATAGTAAATATTCTTAAAACCTTTTGCTTGCTTATTATAATAAATGCCTTAAAAAGTATGCAAAAGGTTAGAAATTTTTCTACTGCTCAGAATATTTGTGTAATATTCTTTTTCAGCGAAGAACATTGAAGTAAAAGAAGTATTTTCCAGTGTCTGCAAATATTCTTTCAATATTGCAACATAGCACGCAACAGATGTGAAAGTCCAGATGTTCCAAAACTTTTTCCCGTAACTAGCATATATATCATTTATTTCCGATATAGTAAAATATTAAATATTTCTGTTTTCAACATAAGCTTGGAATATGGTAAATTTTTTAAAAGAAATGTTTCCATAAAACATTTTTCAAAGCTGTTTAATTTTGTATTTATTTCAAATTATTAAATATCTTTATTTTCATTTCTTTTCACAAGCTCCTTTGCTTTGTCTTGCTCTCCAATACAATACATAATAGATAAAAGGGAAATATTTTGTTTGTCAATTTTATGTTTGAAATGTAACAAATCTATACATTAGTAGGTGTGAGCTATCATTTAAGTTGATTTAAATTTAATTATATTGTCTCAGATAATTTTGTTTAGTTTTTTCTCTTTAATACATTAGATTAATTTCATTATAGATAAAAGAAACATGTTATTTTTCTATTTTAAATTTTAAATGTTATGAAAATCTTTCCGAGATTAATATTTAAAGCTTCAAGTTGGTTATAAAACACATATCTTATTTTTTAACGGGCAAACAAACAAGTTATAATGTCTTTATATGTTTCAGCCGTAATATTTATGTACTTACGCACTGATTTCTACAGTAAAAACTATATTTTGAAACATTTATATGTTCATATGTAAACACGCCAGCATTCTAAATTTTTATACAGATACCCATTAATATTTTTTCAGAAGATGTTTATAAGATCTCTTATAAATGTAAGAAAGGGAGAATATTTCGTGTACATTTTCAGAAATAAAACTTTCACTTTTGATGAGTCAGGAATCCTTGAGCAGTATTTTTTTAATTTTGAGAATCATTTCGTGACGAAATCACGTGATTTGTGACGAAACACAAACTCTCAAAATATATGACGAAAATGTATCTTCAACCCGGATCTTTCTGTTATGAGGCCAACCCCTTGACCACCCTGCAGGCCGGTCAGCTTCTTTCGTCACTTTATCTTTGGTTGTTTAGTTGTTTATTTACATTTCGTTACAGTCTTCGTTTACAATCTTCCACAGTACGCTACAATTAGGTTTCGAGTTAAGGAAACCTTTTATTTATATTTGAGAATTTATATATTTGTCTATTTAAGAGTTTGCATTTTGTCACAAACTTGATCACATGATTTCGTTACGAAATGATTCTCAAAATTGCTGAAATGTTGCTAAAGGATTGCTGAATAGTCAAAAGGGAGAGTTTTATTTCTGAGAGTGTAACAGCGGAGAAAGTATATATAATATCCTTAGCTTGTTAAAATTTTATTTATTTTAGAATACAAAAAATTTAATGACAACTCTTAAAATGGCTGCCTTATCCAGAAACAGTACACCCAGGGTTCCATGCGACCTATTTTTGAACACTCATTTGATTTCTGCACAGAAGTAATTTTAAAACTGTTATATTAGATAAGATGTGCTATACATAACAAGTAAAACAGTTTTTACCTCAAGAATATTACCTAATTAAACCTAATCTCTACTTAATTAAACGATTCAACTGGTTAAATGGCAGTTAAAAAGGGGCAAAGAAGACTGAGACATAGCAATATACTGTATCTGACGTATTAAAACGGTACTGCACAAGCATTATTTTTAAAATATTAAAATCTGCGTAAAATCTCTACACTTACTAAAAATAAATATTAAATTAATTTAAATGCATAAAAATGTTATTTGGAATTTTATTTAAGTAATTAAAATTACTTAAAATCAGGAAGGTATCAAAAGTGCAAGTTTACTTAAAATGATCCATGGGCGAAATAAGAATTTTAATAAAATGAAATGGATTCCCTACAATAATAAGGGAGAAAAGGTAAGGCTTTTCCTTTTCAATTTTGAGTTTTAGAATTTTATATTAGGAAGTGAGTGTGAAATTTAGTTTTCACTTTATGAAAATGCAGCTTTATTGCTGTCATGCATCTCACTTTAAAAGTTTAAATTGTTACCTTTTCTGCTCTTTTATTCCAGCATTTATTTTGCGCATTTTCATTTTATCCAGGGATCAGGCAAAATAACGTTCTACTTCATATTACAATTTCATTTCGACACGTGAAAGGAAGATTTAAATTTCTGGTGGAAAAAAAATCTTTTTCTTTGGCAGAATTTCTTTTTAAGAAATCTTCTTTTATCATATTACTAGAACTAACCATTAGTTAAATAAGAGATGATACATTTATTAAGAAAAATTTAATTAATTTGAACAAATCATTAAATAATACTTTTTTAATACAATTTCTAAAACACTTATTTTACAATCTTGGGAAACTGGTAATTATTATATTTCTAGAGCTAACCAATTTTTAAATAAGATATTATATTTTTATTCTAATAAAGAGTAAAAGTAATATTGACAAATTCTAACAATAAGTTTTAATTCGAAAAAAATGATATTTTTGACTCTCCTGATTTTGAGTATAATGCCTGTTTTACAATCATACGAAACAGATAAGGACTAATTATCGCATTTTAAAAATGACCCAATAGTTAAATAAGAGATGATCTTTTTATTCTATTAGAAATCGTTAAGTATTCTAATAAGTATCAAAATATATGACATACTTTTATTATTCCTCATTGCTTAGTTAGAATTTTCGTAACTCTGAGGAAAAAAATATGGTCAAAACTACCAGGATATAGTAAGAATTTCTTTATTTTTGGCAAGAAACATCAAAAAGGCCGATAATTTATGCCAAATGATTTTGGTTAAAATAATAATTAAGTATAGTGTTATAATAAGTGGTCAATTTTAGTAAATCTAGTAAAATTTGGTAATTTAATCATTATACCTTAGAGTAGGGGATAAAACCTATCTATTCAGTTAAATTTACTTTTCAGTTCTGTATTTTTTGCTAAATGCTGGGGAAAACGAGCTGTAATTTTGAAAAGCAGAATTTCCGGTAAACCGTTCCCATATTATGTTCGGAATTGCTTATAAATATCAAAAATATTTATTTTATTACCATAATTATGTTTTTTCATCGGAAATGTCATTATCATATAGGGAGTTTTTTCATCGGGAGTTTTTTCATTATTTTTTTTCATCGGAAATGTCATTATCATATAGGGAGTTTTTTCATCGGAAGTTTTTTCATTATGTTTTTTCATCGGAAATGTCATTATCATATAGGGAGTTAATTTAACCAGAATTTTCTTTTCTCCGAGCAGAGATGAATAATTCTTAGGGAGGGAACTTTATAATATTAACTGCCAAAATATTTATTATGATTAATAAAAATTCTGTCCAGATGGGTTCAATAAATAATTTTATAATGCGATACAAGCATATGATAATCTGTAAAAATGTAAAATACATTAAATGCGAAATATGAATATCAATGTTTCTTAATAAATGCAATTTTTATTTAGGTTTTACACAACAACCGGTAATACTATATTGATTGTAAAAATAATATTCATATTTTAACGACACATCCTAGCAGAGTACAAGAACCGCTCAACTAAAGACTTATGTTAATTTGCTAGTAAGAATAATACTACATACGGCGAGTGATTGAAAGCAACAGAAGGCAAGGAAATGGAATAAGGAAACAATAGAATAGTGTATCAAGAAACCCACATTTGTGAAAGTTAGCGAAGCGCTGTATTTGTTAATCAACGAAGTAGAAATCGTCGCATTTAAAAAACAGAAGATGAGTTAATCAGATCATTGGGGAATCAGAGAATAAACAAAGCTGTTAAACGATGTAAGCGATAATTAATTTGCTTGTGGCGTAACTACCCCTAAAAGTATTAAATACCAATTCACTAGTATATAAGACATGTTAACTTCATTTAATCTTGGGGTACCTTTTGATAAATGAAGATTGGCATGGTCCATAATTAAATCCCCACAATAGTAATTCGACGGTCGATTATAAATCGACCATGCCAACCTTCATCTATCAAAAGGTACCCCAAGATGGAATGAAGTTAACATGTCTTATATACTAGTGAATTGGTCTTTAATACTTGTAGGGGTAGTTACGCCACATGCTAATTGGCTTACATTGAACAGAAGAAATTTCTAAGTCATACTAGCTAATTTAGAATTTTTTTTTTCAATAATTTATTTTGAATATTTTTGATGCCTATATTTCTTCAGTAAAAAATAAACAAACTTTTAAACCATTTATTAGCGGAGAAATAGCAAGAGACGACAGCATTTTCTGCAGTATTAGGTGCAATTTTAGTTCTTTAATGTTTTAATAAAATATATATATATAATGGACTTTAGAAATTTTTTATAAATACACAGGGCCTTGCCTTCCTGCCCGAATGATCTTGCCAATAAATCAAATGCTCCGCAGAGTGAAGACAGCTAGTTTTTATGCTATCAGAATCCTGTATGTATCTTTGTAATATCTAACTTTATGAGCCACTGTGGCTCAGGGGATAAGGAGTTCGCCTCCTCATGAGATGACCAATGTTCAAATTTCAGCTGTGGCTGGTTGGCGTGAATTTTGCTTCCGGCTCGCACCGACCACTGTGGAGCAAAATGTCCTCAGTGGTAGGTAGATAGATCACTGATTAGAGTCCCTTTGCCATCGGGCAAACCATGAGAGGTTTTCCTTTCCATGTAACGCATACGTTGGGGGGAGGCAAAGTTCCATTAAAGAAGTCCTCTTCACAGGTTAATTTGTCCCAATGTTTGTTCCAAGAGTTCGTTTGTCTTTTGAGTTAGTTTCGAAATTACAAGGCTATGGAGTTGCACATTGATGACTGTATAGTCAGAATTGGGCCGGCTGTTCAAGGCCGATTAGAAAATAAAAATGTCTATTTTTTAATATCTTTGTGCTATCAGTTCATCAATTGAATAAAGGCATTACTACCTTAATTCATTAAAAAAGTACGTTTAGATGTTTCTAGCAAACAATAACTCATCTGGTAATCTACTATTTTAGTAATTTAGTTTGTTCGTTTATCATGCATTTTAATGTATAACACTTACAGAGGGCAAGCGATCATGTATTTAGGTAAGAAAATTCGTATATAATCACCTCAAATGACATGCGAAAATTTGAGAATAGTTATTTGACTATATTTAGAAACGTAAGAGAAGATGATAAAGAAACATTAGAGAAGATGATAAAAGATGAAAAGTAATCACTAGAGAAACATAAACATTCCTTTTTTTCATCCAAATTCTCTTTATCGAAAGTCACATTTTGTTTCCCATCGCGTCCATTTCCATAATTTTCTCGTCATCAGAATTGTATTTCGCATGATATATATTTTTACCAAAATCTAACATTTGAGTGCTCTGGAATGGCAACAGTAACTTTTCGACCGTTGTTTCGGTTGTAGTTATGGCAATCATTAAGTGCCATCTCCTAAAGCTTCCGCAATAAGAATGGTTGAAATAGTCGATGCAATTTTCTGTTCGTAATGGAGTCAACATACCATAAAGATGCATCGAAGACAATTTATTTTCAGTTGTATCTGGTGAATATTTTCATTCATTTCACCATTTAGAAACTCTCATTCTCTTTGCGGTTAACTAGAGCTATATTGTTATTATTGCTTTTTAGATTAAAAGCAATTTCATTAAAATTCAGCTTCATGAAAAATAGTAATTTTTCACTGAAAGTCTTATCTTCAAAAGGTCTTATCTTCTTATCTCGATGATCTTACAAAAACTTACTGTAATAGGAAATAAATTTTACAGTACAGTTAAAATTTGAACCCATTTTAGGATATTTCACAGTATGTAAATATGCAAAATGTCACAAGCATACATTTAAGTTACAGTGTCTGGTGCGTTTTGCTCTTCAAAATGTTATGTTGCAGTATTTCTTTATGGTAAAATTTTTCTTTATGGTAAATTTGATTCGAAAGTTTTTTATGGTGAAATTGACTATAAGTAAGTTCTTTATGATAAAATTGTCTGTAAGTATACGTTTTTTATAGTAAAATTGTCTATAAGTAAGCTCTTTATGGTAAAATTGTCTGGAGGACTTTTTGGTGGTACTAACCCGTCTTTGCGCTACATGGATTGGAAAACCACAAATGCCTCTCATGGTTAGCCCAACTGAAAGGGGGTTCTAACCAATGATTCATCTACCACTACTGATATTTTATTGCGATCGGCGAGAACCGGGAGCAAAATTCCCATCAACCAGCCACTGCTGCAAGATTGACACAATTTATACGAAACCATTATTATTAATTAATTTTCTTAATAATTTCTTACTTTGACACTCAATTTGCACGTACAAGTAAGTATGCTCCGAAAAAGAGCAAGGAAGGAAAAAGAAGCAAAAAGAACACAATTCTGTAACAGAAAATAACGAGTTCTTCCAATTTCTATCTGTATTTTTATACGTCAGGAAATATATATCCAGTCTTCGCTTCTCTCATATAATCGAAAGGGGAGAAAGATAAATAAATAAATAAATAAATGAAAAATTTAGTGGCTTACATGCCCTGCAGCCTCACCTCTGGTATCGGCTAAACACGTAAGTGTTGTGCAATATTCATTCGGATGGACAGAACAAAAATATTCCAGGAAATCTTTTATCCAGGAAAGGAAAACTGACTTCTTACTTTGGTATAGATATATATTTATTAAAGACCGTAGAACAAATAAATTCGTGTGGTATTTACGTGTAATGTTTGTCTATGTACCATGAATGTTTGCAAAAAAAATTGTTATAGTACTAATACTTGTCATTTTGAGGAGAGGTTTATATGATATGAAAAATCCTTTTAAGATTCTGACTTTTTACAAATTTAATTAAATTGAACAAAAATTTTGCATTTCAAAATAGAAGATTAAAATATACGAAGAAGGAATATAAAATGAAATCAGTAACTATTAACTATAATATTTGTGTTTTTCATATGAATATTTGTAAATTAAAAATTTGAATAAATAGTAATTCTTTAGTTAAAAAAATAGCTAATTACACAATAACCTGTGTGTGTATTGATATTTTGTCCCTTTATCGTCACGTAAAAGTTTATATTTAATGAAAACTTTAAGTATTACATCAAAAAAATCAATCTATAATTCGAGCTCCTTTCTCTCTAATATTATTTTTACTATCAAGAGTGTTAAAAGCAACAATTTACGCAGCAATATTTAATTTCAAAATAAACGGAGATAAAAATTTCAGTAAAATTTCATATTGTATGGTAATGGCTATTTTAATTAAAAAAATATATATATTTCTGATTAAAATATGCTGTTTTTAAACCATTCATTTGTTAATATTTCAGTTCATGGTTTACCAGAAATTCTTTTTTTCAGAATTATAGTTCTTATCACCATACATTTAATAAAATCAAAATAAGACTGAAAAGCAAATTTATCCAATTTAATATTTTTAAACCATGCTCTTAGGTATCATAATTAAAGTACCAAATTTTACCACAGTTACAAATTTTTATCACATTTAATTGTTAAATTTACCAAAAATTCATTACCATAGCGCTTTAATAAAAATCTACGAAAAACAACTTAGTATTAGGAAAGAGAACATAAACATATAATGACAGCTAAAGATGAAGTACCAAACAGGTAAATATTATAAATAGTTTAACCGTTTAAATGCAGAATTAAGAAAGGATATACCAACTTGCTATTATACGCGAAAATTGATAAATTCACTGCTGAAAAAATCTATACACAATTAAAAAATGAGTGAAAAAATTTTTAAGAGCGTTTTTAACGATGTTTCATTTTTAAAACATTGGAGTTTAACAGAGGCAATTTTTATAGATGTTGTTCAAGGTTATTTTAGTTGTATTACAGACATATCTAGATTTGGAATAAAATGGTATCTGCATAAAAATTTTAAAAAAAAATAAAACATCATTTTGGGAAATATAATTAATAAATTAAATTTTTTTGAATGTATAAAATGATAATATATATTAACGAAACGTTTATGTACTATTTTTCAGGAATAGTAATAAAATATGACAAGAGGAATACAATCTATGGGTTTATAAATATTTTTGCAAAATTGTTGCCAGCTTTTTCAATTTTGCTGGTACACCAGATTTCAATTTTGTACGCTATGCGATTTAATTGGATTTCAACTTTTTCATTCTTCATTTGCACTTGACATTACAATTTTATTTTCCACTTCATCTTGTCAAATGATACTTTTAAAAACAATGCTCAAAAGACGTAGAATAAAAAAAAATGCCATAAGTTATGATCCTCTATGTTTTCCGTATTAATAAAAACTCCTGATTCGTCAGGCTTTAACCGACAAATATCTGAAACTTTAAAATTTGAATCAAAAAATATTTCTAACAAGGCCACTTTTTGTTGCATCGCTATGCATCTCCTAGAAATTAGACATTGTGCTAGGATCAAGCGAAATTTTTGACTGAGACAAAAAAAAATTCAAACTTTTCTTGAACTCACTTGGTAACAAGTTTATCAGAGAAGTAAAATAAATCTGAAGTATCAGAAAGAAAAGTTATCGATAGCAAGAATATATTTAATACCATTGTTGGAGCACACTAAATAACTTTTATTTTAAATTTAAACTCTCATTATCAAATATCGCAGCAAAACTATATATAACAGCCTTCTAACTGTCACCATCTTATGAAAAAGAATTCTTTTCAAAAAGTCTTCTCTTCAACACTGAGTATGAAAAAGTTCACATCTTGCATTACTTTCTAAGTATGCTGTTACTATCACTCTGTTATCAGTCATAGAAAATTAATGTCTAAAGAAATTGAGAGGAAACACATTCATCTTCCCATTTTTATTCAAACAATATTATTTATCTTGAATAAGTATCATAATACCAAATGGATGCAATTCATACAACAATGAATCACTTGACGAATCAATGAATCACTTGATGAATTAATGAATCACTTGATGAATCAATGAATCACTTGATGAATCAATGAATCACTTGATGAATCAATAAATCACTTAATGAATCACTTGAAATCAATCTAAAAATAGAATCTTTGAAACGACCATATTAAAAAAAATTGAATATTTGATTTTAAACTAATATGTTTCGATATTAAAATAAAATCCTGAATTGAATGCTTCATAGAGGGTTACATTATGCCTCTAAGAGCTTGTAAATATTGCAGTTGTATTATAAAAATTGGATAATTTGTAAATTTTATTACAAGCAAAATAAAAATTTACAAATTATATTGAATTTCTAAAACTAAAAATAAAAAAAAACCAAATAAATGAGTAAATAAATACTAAATTATGGAAACGGAACCAAACTAAAGGCAAAAAGTACTTCACGAAGTACATTTTAAATGCATTATTCTGACATTAATTGTTCATTCAATCTCATGTTTATGCCCATGCTGTCCTTTTAAAAATATTGTTTGAGTTTTGGAACATTAGCGTGTAAAGATAATATAATTTTTGCTCAACAACTTATTGCAAATTCTTCAAGCAAGATAATTCCCCAATCATGGACTTGGAGTTCGGCCATTCAAGTGGCAGTCTTACTAGCAGTTTCTTCGTGAAAAATTCCATGCTAAATTGTTATGTCCTGTTTTTTTATGTGGGGATTCGGAAAGGGAATGGGTGGTAACGTTTTCCACAACGCAATCGAACGTTATCCAAACAGGAACAATTAACCATCTCGATTCGTTTCAAGAGATGTTGACATGGTGACTATAAGTTATTTTGGGGGTTTTCCTCATGAGCATATATCCATTAAGCTCATATATATATGTGTATTATATATATATATATATATAATTAATTGCAACATTAATTTATTGATCGAATTCATGAAAAATTGTCATTAAGTGAATGTTGGCAATTTGAGATGTAATAGTAGTATAACATGTGTGCAAATTAGAAATATTTTATTATGTTTTTTTCCAAAAACCATAATCACGATCTCTCTTCACAATCAAATCAATTCGAATTAATCGGGGCCAATTTCTTCGTAATAAAGATTTCCTTTATTGTTATAATAAATAAATTACAATGCTTCCTCAGAAAATTATAATTTTCTATTGAAATTAAAAAATAATTTGGCATTTTATTTTTTGAAATTAGATTCAATGAGACTATATGATTTCTGAATTACATCAAAATATTCCCTGTTTAAAATGAAAAACTAAAAAAAGAGAAAAAAAAAGTAGTACCTATTTCAAAATTAATTTAAAGAGACTATTTTGGAGATCAATTTTTATTTTTATACTTAAATAAAACACGTAAAAATATATTTACGATAGTTTTTTAAGTAATATCATTAGCATATAAATGAACAAATACAGTTATAGTTTCAGTTAAAAAGTCTTTCATCCTCTGTTCACCATTATACACTGTTAAAATTTCACGGAAAAAATGGTTAAATAACAATTTATTTAATTGTTATTTTACCACATTTCAACAAAACAGTCAAATGACGACCATAAATAAGATAGCATTCAAACTGAAACTTTGAGGAAAATCTTGCATTAACTGGTTTCACCTAATACGGTTAAACAACCAAACTTTTATCGCACCAACTAGGCACACCTAATGAAGCCACTTAATTCCTTTCAGCTGGGTACATATTATAGCTGAAAGAGCTAATCNCTTACTGGAGTTCGATGTTGAATAACAATTTGAATTTAACTTGCTTCTTTTTTACTGCAAGCTATATTTAGTGTCCTTCTACGACCAAAGGAGACTCACAATTGAGTATTTAAAATATCCATAGTGAAGTACACAAATATATATATATATATATATATAAGTAGTTGTTATAATTCATAATATAAGTTTTCCTATAAATATTGATCCAAGCAGAAATAATCCTAGTAAAATTAGTTTAGCTATTAGTGCTTTTTTTTTTGCAGGTACAACTTCTGTCCTGGCAGACTTTAAATAAAATAAAAGTTTGTCATCCGATACCTTATTCAAAATTCTTTTAAGATAAATCAAAACAAAAAAGAACATATTTAACGTAGGAATAAATGTTCATAAGTGCTTTCCGACAACTTAAGTACAAAATTTTTCCTTCTACATTTTCAAAACTAAATTCATCAACCCAGCTTCTGGCGAAGTAAAAACAAGCAAAAACAATTTTCCTGACTTCCGCAAAATCCATCATTCCTCTCTTTCATAAACAAAATTGAGTCGTAACAGAATCTTAAATATTCGAATAGAATATTCTGGTATCTAGACTAAAAGCTAATGTTCAGACGAAAAGCTGAAGGGGCTTTCAGGAATATGTCTATAATGAATATTTCAAACTGCAACCGTGATGGTATCATCTGTTTCGACATCTTTACGATTCGTGTATTGATCCGAGAATTCGGAGACGCGATTATCATCATACAAAATCTAAAGGCATTGTCGGGAAGAATATTCTAGGAATGTTGAACTATTTCGAATAAAACAGTGCCACAGGTAAGCGCGCGTTACCTACAATTGATCTTGTGACGTCAGAGAAAGAGCAGCCATGGCAACAGCTACCTATATATAAATTCATCAATAGGCAAAAAATAAAATTATATTCTCTTTAGGAAGATGAGCTGTTATTAAATTTTAATTGGGCTTAATTAACATATGACGTACAAGATGTGTTGATAAAAAAATGAAACATGCTCGAGATAAAAAGAGAACATTAATAATATTTGACATTAGAAAGAACATTAATTACAAAAGAGAACATTAATTTATTGTGAGGGAATATGAATGTTTATGAATGCTATTTTATGAATGTTTTATTTCATTTTTTTAATTATTTTTGAAAGAAATTATCGTATCATTTAATACAAGTTACAATACAGCTCAAATGGGTGAAATGTGAAATATTTGAAAAAGGAAATATTTTTTTAATCCTACAATCGTATTATGTTGCTTTTATCTGAGTGACGGTGAAATCCTACATTTAAATTTTTACCACTTTCTGACTAGCTAGAAGACCCTCTGAATCTATATGCCTGATTGCCATAAACATTTCAGACGTTTTCCGATTACTAAGCAGAAATTATGATAATATATCGTCAAGCTTGAAGTCATAGCTAGAACACTCAAATTTTTACTGGAGTTCGATGCTGAATAACAATTTGAATTTAACTTGTTTCCTTATTGCTACAAGCTAAATTTAGTGTTCTTCTACGTCGAAAGGAGATTCACAATTGACTTTTTAACCTCTCATTAGTATGACTGATACTCTACATGGCTGATTGCCAGAAACATTTCGGATGTTTTTTGATTACTAAGCAGAAATTATGATAATATATAGTCAAGCTTGAAGTCATAGCGAGAAGACTCAAAGTTTTACTGGAGTTCGATGCTGAATAACAATTTAAATTTAACTTGTCTCCTTATTGCTTCAAGCTAAATTTAGTGTCCTTCTAAGACAAAAGGAGAATCACAATTGAGTTTTTAGCCTCTCATTAGTAAGGCTGATACTCTATGTGGCTGATTGCCATAAACATTTCGGATGTTTTCTGATTACTAAGCTGAAATTATGATAATCTGTAGTCAAGCTTGAAGTCATAGCTAGAAGACTCAAATTTTTACTGGAGTTCGATGTTGAATAACAATTTGAATTTAACTTGCTTCTTTTTTACTGCAAGCTATATTTAGTGTCCTTCTACGACCAAAGGAGACTCACAATTGAGTATTTAAAATATCCATAGTGAAGTACACAAATTTTAACAGAAGCAATATTCTGGATAACAGTCAACATTCTGGATAACAGTACATATTTCATTTTTTTCTTGACTGCAATAAATTAATTTATCCCCAAAGTTAAGTTATTATCCTAAATTTGCACCATTTTGCGACTAGCTAGCAACCAGATAACAACTGAAGCATTACGTCTAATGCAAGTATGAGTTATACTACGTTGCAAGTTGAGAAAAAGACTTTTACTGCATAGGATTTATCATCCACAATTGCATATAGTTCCGCTTTATTTCATTTTCAAATTATACAAATATGGTTTCAAAGCATCATAAAAGTTTTTAAAAGTTTAACAGGTCAGTCAGAAATTTAATTTGTGCTATCTCTTTCCAGGTATATCATTTAATTATTAAAAAAGAGGCTTATAGTTTTGAAGTCTTACTGGAATCCTATACTTGGTGACATATTTCACTTTATAAGGAGAACATTCGTCCTTGAAAAAGAACCATCTATATCACGTTGAAAGATTTGATTTGATTGGGCCACTAAAAATGGCCACGTCTTATGCTGACGTGCTCTTAACAAATCAAATGCAAGCTAAATAATTTTTATTTTTGTTTGCTGTTGAAGAACATTGTCTGCACGAAGAAATATTTATTATTCTTTCATCAGTATCTTTGTATGCGCACAGAAAGACGAATCATTACAGAAATAAAACAATAGTTTTTATTCTATAAGTTATGTTTCCCTTATTTCATACAATTTAAGAAAGAAAGAAAAAAGGCTGGGCAGCGACGTTTCAAAATTTGGCGATGTTCATATACGCTGGCGAGGGGAACTTGGCATCCATAATAAACTTTGAAGCAAACGAGCTCTCTCTGTAAGGAAAATGGCTTTTTCTTAACTTGCAACAGAGTATATATTTTTTTTAAATAATGCGAGAAAAATTTATCGTTATTCAAAACTTCGTCCTTTTTTCATTAAAAACAAAATAACACATAACTAAAACGAAGAGTAAAACGTCCCTAGTTGGATCTCTGACAGTGACCAATGAACATTAAATCGTTCACAATATCTTTAAATTCATTCAGTTTCGGTTATTTCTTGATTTACTTTAACAGAAATATTGTATTAATAAAATGTTTAAGAAAGCAAAGTATCATGCTATTACAAATCTTAAAACAAATGCAATATTTTTTATCACGAAGAGTATAAATATTATTAAGTACGTACCATTTTATGCGTGTGATGAATGTACTTGCAGAAAAATGTATAAATGAAATATAAACGGTATTTATGACAATGTATAAATCTACAACATTATTACAAATATAAAGCATAGATATCATCAGAATTTACTACTGAATACTAAACTACAAATCCTTGTTTCTGAATAGTTTTAATTATTCTAAAAGGAATATATTGAATATTATATTCCGAAGTTTCAGCACAAAATTTATAACATTCATAAAACTCATTTACTATTCTTGATGATAATTAAATTTGAAACTAAGTACTTTTATTATGCAATAATTAATAAAGTTTGATATACTCATGCTATAAAACATTCTTAATCCGATTACTACGCTTTTATTCAACTGTAATTGAATATATTGAAAAGCTTTCATTTTTTTTCAACTTGATTTATTATTCCCAAAATGATTTGTGTGGTTGAATAAAGAATGATAAATGAATTATTTAATAAGAATTGTCATTTGACTCCTATTTTCTTTTGAAAAAAAAAATCCCAATTTAGCTCAATTATGTCCAAGCATAAAAAGTGGATTTCATAAAAAAATATCTATATCAAAAAATTGTATTTGCATTGAGAAAAAGTGTATGATGAAAACCGCCAAATAAAAGTAAAATCTATAGTGTTTTTGGCTCTATGGGAACACAAACAAGCTCGGTAATATTTACCTAAGCAATTTGATAATGAATTTGGTAAAATTAACATTAAAATATGGTTTTATGATACGTGATAATTTTTGGTAAATGTTGTAAAATTTGGTAATTGTTTCATGATATCTCAGAGCATGGCACTAAAACTTATTTATTATGTCAAATTTATTTCCTAGTTTAGTATTGTTTACTAAATGTGTGATAAAAGAAACAATTATTTTGAAAAACCAGAATTTCTAGTAAACCGTTACCATATGAACGGAAAAAGTACCAAATGAATGGTTTAAATAACATAATATTTTCTGTTTAATTAACAAGAATTGTGTTTTTTTTTTTAACCAGAAATGTCATTATTTTACACAATCTTACTAGAATAATCTTCTCCTTGCTTTTATCACAAATGGTCGCATCTCTTTGTTTTCTACTACTTTATTTTCAAAAATAACTGTGCTTTGACATTTAAATAGTTATATTGTGATTAAATTATGGAAGGCTAAACTATCTTGTTCTTGAAAAATGAATTTTAATAATAGTACCGTATTGTTTTGCTTTCGAAAAAATGAACTGTTCTTTAAAAAAGAAAAAAAAAACGCAAGATACAAATGGGTTAAGAAATAAGAAATTCTTTTAAAAGTCAGCTACAAAATTTAGTTCGTTCGGAGAAATAATAAAAGAAAAAAATATTTCGAAAAATCGTTTTTGAGATCAAACAAAGAGTTTATTGCATAAACTTGTCTTAAAGCTCCTTTATTTTAATTATTTTTTGCAAAAAAAATTATTGGATTATTTTCTAATAAAAAATAAACAATCGAATTGACATTTAACCAAAATTTTCCATTTAAATAATAACAAATTTAGATTTAAAATTTAGACTTAAAATTAATAATTGATCTTAAAGTTGCGTTGCAAAACTAATGTGTTATTTGTTTAAAGAAAGTATTGAATAATAAATTTTCTCTTCGAAACAAGTTCATAATTTAGGCTCATAAAAATGAACATTATATAAGCTAATATGGCTTTATTTTTAAAAAAATAATTTAGTTAAACTTCTGAGTAAGATTTTCTCATTTTTTTGTCTTTTGATGTAAATATTGAAATAAATTTGGCATGAAACTTTTCCTAATTCTTTCTAAATAACTATTAACAAACCTTTGCATGTTTGCAGCTATATTTAGATATTTAAAAACAAACAATATCAATTCTAATAAAATTACATAATTTTTATTAGTTTAATGCGAAGAATTAGTCAAAGTAAAATAATAGTTTTGAGGAAACATTGCATAGATATTTTCAATACAATGAGAGGCATATTATCCTTATATAGCTAAAAAAACGCCTTTACTAGATGTAAATAATATTTCTGAAACTAAATTTGAATTTTTTAGCACAAAGGTATCTGACTAGTAAGCAAAAATATGACTTGGGACAAAATTTTTTGAAATTGAGTTTGTTGTAAATTTAGAATCCCTGCAATTTTAACTTTCAAAAATTACTTTACTTTTGTTTATACTCTAACTATTTACAAAGTTATAGCAGTTTTTGTGCAAGGTAATAACAGTGGATAGACTAATAATTTAAAGTCTTTAAATGCGTTTATTTCAAAAACAGATTTTTTCACATTTTACACCACCGTAAACACGATATCTCATGTTGTTTTTAAAATTATTGCCAACATTTTTTATGAGTATTTATCATTACAGAACGCTTGTTCTGAACTTCAGACTTGGAGAAGAAAGCATAATATTGTTTTTTGTGCATGTTCTTTCGCAAAGTCAAGTACGGGCATTTTTAAGAATTTGCTTTTTTATAACTACGTTGATCCCCAAAATGCAGTTTCTTTTAAGATAATAGTTTAAAAGATAGTTGAGAGCCTTCTAAATAAAATCCTCATAGGAATTTTTGTCTGAGATAGATATTTTTTTACGAAGTTTAGCGTAAGGGCAAAAAAGGCCTTAATTTTGCCTAAAAAATTCCATTTATAAAAATTAAAAATTGCAATTTTTTTGCTAGTTTCACAAGTTTTCACTCATAATAAACCAAAAAAATGAGTTTTTTAAATTTTTGTTTCAATATTGAAAAAAAAGTTTCCAAAACTAGTCGGATACCTTAAATAAAGTTAAAGTATTAAACCACAATTCCAAGCAATTTTTCATTAAATAATTTCCTCCCTTTTTTGCTGAGATCACATAAACTACAGATACGAATAAGCTCATTGATGGAAATTCTATACTATATATAAGTGCAGCAGATATATTATTGCGATAGCAGCAAACGCAAACGAGGAAACAGAATAATAATAATAAGATAACATGAAAAAGAAAGTAATATTAAGCTTTATATTATCTTCTTTGCTATATTGAATAAAAAGGATTTGTTATCATGGGCCCAAAAAGACAACGCATCCTTTTGTTTTATTTATTATTTGCAATAACTGATCTGCAAGAAGTCGATCCAAGGAGATTTCCGGCAGATGGGTAAACTAATTAATATGGAGATATGAAAACAAAAAAGAGAATAGATTGGGTTTTATGAAGAAGAAATGTATTGTATTATCCGAACTTAAAAAATAGCTGTTGCGAAAAGGGTAGAAAATCCTTTTATAGTTCTTTAAGAATGAAATAAATTTATTTTGTAAGATCTCCTTTACGAATTACATTTAGAAAGAAAAAGGTTTTGTTGTTGTTGTAGGACATTAAGTGCAATTGTTCTTGTTAGAAAAATGTTTTAAACATTTTTATTAAATGCCAATTTATTTGAATGATTTAAACGCATCGGAAGAAGGAAAGAAAATTCCCCAAACGCAAAATCGGATGAAAGTAATGGGTTATGTAACTAATCAACAAATGCTGTAATAATCATGTACAAATTCTGCTCCAGGATCGCACCGAATAGTTCTGACGTAAAATATCCCAGTGGTAGGCAGATCATGGGTTAGAATTGTTGGTGACAAAGCATTAGCATATATATATATATATATATATATCACGCTGTTTTTACATGTTATTTTTACTTATTTATTATGAATATGATTAAAACAATGTGACATAGATGTCACATTTCATCGAAAATTTGTTTGTTCTTGCAAACGATGCTCTGATATTTCGAATAGAAATCAGTTATGGGACATTTTACAACAGGAATGGAACTCTATATCACTTAAAGTGATTAATGGTTTGTTAGAACGAATGCCACGCATATGTAAGGCAATAATAAAAGTAAAAGGTGGATGGTTCGAGGAATCTAAGATTTAAATGTTAATTTATTTAATTACAAAATACGAATAAGAATATGTTATATATTTGACCTGTTGTAAATAAAATAGTTTAGTAAAAATGCGAATTTTTTATACTACTGATATTATTTTTTAGAATTATTTATGTAATTATTGTTATAACTTTTTATTTTAATTTAATGTAAAGTAAAAATATCACAACAA